>NC_085042.1:8537408-8628284 GCF_963692335.1 Osmerus eperlanus | reverse complement strand
AATAAAGAGGAACAAAAGTGTGAGGTGTGTGTTGTGTGTGTGTATGTGTGTGTCGGGGTGTGTGGGTGAGTGTGTGTGTGTGTGTGGGGGGGTGTGTGGTGGGTGGAAGGGAGGGTGGGGGAACACCTGAGAGATTGAGGCAAAGATCAAGACAGCACAGCGAGCCAGAGAGGGAGAGGGCGATCGCTGCTGCTGTGTTTCGTAAAGGTACACAGAGGAACCTTGCTTCCCCTCACTGCCCTTTTACCTTCACAGAGCTACAAAGCAGAAACAGATGCCAGGGTAACCAGGCAGAAAACCATGTCCTCTGTGGCTGTGGTGTTGCTGGGCCCTGTGTGACAGGGGGGCAACACTCACAACTCTGCACCCTGGCAGGAGGCATGAGGCCCCTCCCCCCCCCCCCCCCCTCTCTCTCTCTCTCTCTCTCTCTCTCTCTCTCCCTCTCTCTCTCTCTCTCTCTCTCTCTCTCTCTCTCCCTCCCTCCCTACCCTACCACCCCTCCCTCCCTCCCTCCCTCCCTACCTCCCTCTCTCCCTACCTCCCTCTCTCTGTCTCTCTCTCCCTCCCTACCCTACCACCCTCCCTCTCTCCCTAACTCTACCTCCCTCCCTCCCTCTCTCCCTAACTCTACCTCCCTCCCGCTCTCTGTCTCTCCCTCCCTACCCTACCACCCCTCCCTCCCTCTCTCCCTACCTCTACCTCCCCTCCCTCCCTCTCTCCCTACCTCTACCTCCCCTCCCTCTCTCTGTCTCTCTCTCCCTCCCTACCCTACACCCCTCCCTCCTACCTCTACCTCCCCTCCCTCCCTCCCTCTCTCCCTCTCTCCCTACCACCCCCCCCCCCCCCCCCCCCCCACCCCCCCCCCTCACTGTATATCTGAAGAGCAGTTGAACTCTGTTGACAGCACAGTGTCCTCTTGTCTTGTCTGGGGTGATGGGGGGGGGGTTCCAGTTTGGTACAGGAGCTTCACACTCCGCCCGCTAGAGTTTGACCACAAGGCTGAAAACATCCATCAACACCGGGCACCAGTCTACCAGCCCCTGGCCCCAACACCACCCCTCTACCACCACCCCTCTGTCTCTCTCTCTGTCTGTCTGTCTCTTTCTCTCTCTCTGTCTGTCTCTCTCTCTTTCTCTCTCTCTCTCTCTCTCTCTCTCTCTCTCTTTCTCTCTCTCTGTCTGTCTCTCTCTCTCTCTCACACTCTTTCTCAACACTCTTTCCCCCCTCTCTGTCTGACCGCCTTTCTGCACCTCATCCTCTCCTTATTTTGGCCCCTTGTCTGACCCAAGGAATTCAATCCCCCTCATCCCAGCCTTGCCGTCAACAGTATTTAGTGCGGGGGGCGGGGGAAGGAAGACTTTGATGATTTGCTCACTGTATAACTTAACAGAAGCGAGCATAATTTGCATTTTTAAAACCTAGTGATGTCCTGCTAATGAGGCAGGCTGCTAATTAGTCATTAGGTATTCTTTTTCAATTGCACATCATCGTCTTACTGAAAGTACAGCTTGTGTAAACACGTCGCTGTCAGCTGTTCAATCTGCTTTGCTTTACAGAGGAGCCAGGGGAGGTCAAGTTAACAGGCTCCACGTTGTGGGCTATCTAGTATTATCCTGAAATGTTTTGGGGTGTAGTGTGTTTGTTTTTTGACAGAATTATTATAATCACAGAGGCGAAGTAGAAGCCACGTACCCTTCAAACGATGAGAAATTCAACGCACGCTCAATCACTGGCGTTGCCTCACACACACACACACACGCGCGCGCAAGCAAGATTCGTAAACGAACACACGCACCTTGTCGTGCTCTACAAAGTCCACGAAGGCGGTCCTCTCCACCTCCACGGGTTGGCCGTGTCTGTCGTAGAGGGCCAGGACGTAGTGGAAGAAGTTGGACTTGCGGAGGTTTGACGGGGGTTGCTTCTCAAAGTGTGCCCTGGAGAGAGCTACTCCACTGGGAAAAGACGGGGGTGAAAAACATGAGCTAACACATCACACTGTAGCAACCACACTCATAAACACGCCGAAGACTCTGGCCAGCAACGTGAAAAAAAGTCTCCATAAAGTGAGTTTAATCATGATAAGCGTCTCACCCAATACAGGAAGTGGTGACACTATTAGGTGAACTGATTGAGGTCCAGGAAGAGGAATTTGGTTTTATCCGAAAGATATGTTTACATGATAAACTGTAGGCTACTGTACAGTGTGGAGGTCTGCGTAGACGATGTAAATCAAGGCCTGTTATCAGAAAACAAATTGTCTGTACAGGCCTAAAAACGTAATATTTTTTGTTTATTCAGGCTATTTTTTTTTCGTTTGCATGACCAACAAAGCAAATACACTAGCCTATACGAACTTATGATTTTTTCCTCGGTACCCAAAATGTTTGTCATGATAGGTCATAGGAAGTTAGGCTTGTTCCGATTTTAACCATAGCCTACGAGGCTACACAATATCGCCTACAAATGTTGACTACCATTGGCAATATTATACGATCTTACTAAATCTGGAAATGTATGCTTTAGGCCTAGCTAATTAATAAGACAATATTGATTGCAATTGAAAGCCAACAAGATAAGATTTTTAAAAGTTCGTTCAAATGAACTAGGCCTACTTCACAACCGTACACCGAGTCGGGCTCAAATAAAAACAAAGATTAATTAAAAAATCGATTTTCATATTAATTTGGTGTTTATCCAAAGATAAATAATATAATTTGATTGTAGCAGAATAAGTGGCATGTAGGTTAGATTAGATATGCCGAAGAAACGGCTGAGATCTTCAATTGCGTGCCTTCTTGTGCAAGACACCAGATGTTGGTGTCCCTGTTTGAGATCTAGCAAGTTATCAAACAATTCTTTAAGGTGACCAGTCCAGCAGGATCGAATTAAGTATTTTATTAATCACATTCGATCCAAATACCCAGACAAATGAATGTAGCCTGTCATTTATTTTGATTCTTTTTTTAAATAGTTTATTTTAGTTGCTGAAGGCTTAACAATTGTATCTCACATCATAACCAGTATGTATTTAGGCTATCTCTGTCGATGGAACTTGTTTAAAAATGTAAGCGTGTGTGTTGTTAAACATATGGCCTAGGCCTATATTTTATTTTTAAAAGGTTAAATGAATATTTGCCTATATTATTTGCCACCATGTTGAGGACGATTAAAACTTGATTTAAGCACAAATAAACAAGTCAACTTAAGCACAAACCTACGGCAATACTCCGTATTGTAATTCTCACGGAGTCCTGGCGGATTCTCTCGGGTCCTCACGGAGATACATTTGACTCTGGAGGTCGATTAACGTCGTGTTTCACTTCACTGTGCTGTTTGGTTTAATCTCTTTCTTGCGGCTCTTGACACTGACAACCCCTGCTAAAGACGGTGAGCTCCAGCACCTCTCAACACACACAAAGCAGGCGCCGCTGGAGCAACTCTTCACTCCCGGACAATACAAACTTTATGGCCGGGCCATTTCTCACGAGTTGCAACCTGTTGCTTAATTGTTGCATTCAAAGATGGTTTAATAAGTTTAGAATACGGACTCTGGCAGAATCATTTAAAACGTAGCTTATGACTGGAATGGGATCTCTTGTCATATTTTGCATTGATCAGCACCTACAGTCAAATCAATAGACCAACATATGAAGATGATTCCTTGGAGAATGCACCGCTATATCACGTTCAGAATAAGAAAAGGCATTCACATGTTCATATTTTTACTAATCCGATGATGAATATTTGTCTACAATTAAACTATCTATGCTGTTAGACTATTGCTATTTATATCACTTTAGCTAATTGGGACAGACTAATTGCCTAGTTGCCCTCTATACAATATGAAACTGCAACGAGAAAAAACAAGTTATTCAAAGTAAAGACACATACCTTTGAGCCGCTACGTTAGCATCCACAACTCCGACATTACGAACCCAAGACCGGACCGAATCCATCCCTTCACCGAGAGTTCTGTCTTTTAATCCGCTAACTTCCCTTATAAGGTGCTCCTGGATCCCGAACATTTAAAATATATTTCAAACCAACGTTTCCTATATCGGCTATTTCATGTATTTGCTTAAATTCAGAATAAATTGGAAAGCGACACCACTTTATGGTAAAATATTGGTGGGTCCGTTCGAAGATGCTGTCTCTCCTTTGAGAGCGCTTGGAATGAGGACTGGGAAGTTAAATTTAAGCAAGGTGTTTTTTCCACGATCTTGTATCCTGCAAACTTGTTACCAATGTTTCGAAGTCAACATGTTATCTTGCACTGCAATCATTGTCCAAGCGTATAAGGTTATTTCCAGTGTATGTTCGCCCGCAGAAGATCACCTGTTTGGTTGCCAACAATTTCATGCAACCCGAAGCTTGTCAGATAGATAAGCAGGCAAATCTGCTCCAACGATAGTTGTCCAAATTTGATAAAACACTTGAATGACCCTTTCGCGCATAAGGAGAGGACGAGGATCTTGCGAAACTGATTCACTGTCCTGGAGCATGAATGTGTCCCTCTCTCAGGATAGAGCTGAGGGAGGAGGGGCCACACTGACATATGGGGTACCGATTGTTGAAATGGATGCTCTCTATTGGTGTAAAAAGCCGCCGTTGATTCCTGATGCTTCAACTAAGCGTAGCATCCAGCAAGCCAACTTTCGTGGCTCTTTAAACTTTTCTGTAGTCAAATATAGTCACGCGAAGAGTGTGTTTGAATCTCGGTAAACACAAGTGAGGTTTGATGATACGTTTGTTAAGCATATCAGAAAATGTATTTAAAAATGTTATAATCTGTTTAGCCTAATGAGCCTGATAAATCAGTTTCATCCCAATGCTTGTTTGATGTGAGAATGTGACTATTTGGGGAAAATAATTCAAATAGGCTATGTTTGAGTTGGGCTAGCAGTTCGGCAGCATTTGGTAGCCTATTTATGAATTATGTAGTTAACCACCTTTTGAAATAATTTTCCTTACAAATTGGAATCCTGAACGCGAGTGCTGTGGTTTGTATATTGTTCATGACATTTAAGCTATACTTGTCATTCAACTTTGCTAACTTAAAGGCTAAAAGTTGAATTTTAAAAATATTTTACTGCAGAATAGTATATCAACTATTATTAAACGAATAAAGAGATTTAATTCATTTATCTGCTCAATTCAATCAGTTTGGTTAAAGAGCACGGTTCTGATGCAATATGGTAAAAAACAAAACATTTTTATATTAGGTCTATGCATATCAAG
Source organism: Osmerus eperlanus (assembly GCF_963692335.1). Taxonomy (NCBI): domain Eukaryota; kingdom Metazoa; phylum Chordata; class Actinopteri; order Osmeriformes; family Osmeridae; genus Osmerus; species Osmerus eperlanus. Next base: position 8,623,046 of record NC_085042.1, on the reverse strand, counting down.
CGTTGTATTGAGTCTTCAAATTGATTGCATCCGTGCACTGAAGGTCTTAAAGCAACAATTCCGTAAATTTAATGTTTTGTGTCCAGTCATCGAGACACACAAGAGCGCACCCGGCAGGCGCATATTGAACAAGCCCACGGCTCTCGCGCTCTGTCTGCTCTCCCTGAACAAAGCTCGTGCAGTGATTGAAAGCAGTGATTCAACAGAGGAGGCAACGCGTCACTGTCATGCTAAACAATAGTCGTCTGGTTGGTCTATCAATCTCCACTAATACTAGACGCTGCTGCATCAGTGATTGGCTGCAAAGGGTCCGAATTAAAAAGCCAGTTTTTCCAAATTGATCAACAATCTGTCGTTTGTGTTTTCATTATAGGTCAACTAAAACAACCGCAGTAACATATTCGCTCTTGGCGTTTGCGGACAGTAGCCTAATGTGTATAATTAGCTAAAAATACAGCAGCCCGTAATTGTTGAAGATTTCTGATAGTCTCTCAAGTGTAGTAGGCCTATGATTTGGTCTGTCAGACAAGAGTATACTTTATAGTCTGGTTATAGAACCAGGCATAGATAGACACGAGTGTGGCCTACAGCCAGCAAATAGGACCATGCCAAGGTTTTTAAGTTTCTCCAGAAATATATATATATATATATATACCTAACTATAGGCTACCCAACTGTGTACAATATCTGTCCCTATACGCCGTGATCCGATTCTGAATGAAAAGGAAAGTTTTTTTTCTCTTCATCCCTAGCAACTTGCCCCTTGCGAGGCTATTGTCTCTGTTTGGGGCTCGAGCGCCTGAACAATGAATGTAAATCTCCCCCCTTCGATCCCGCTTCTACCGACCATCTGCCAGCGCGCGACACAGTCAGATGTTCTCCCAATTATAAGAACAGTCTTGCGGAATCCTTGCTACCGAATCTCCGCCCTGTCCTCGTGCTCTCTCAGCGCTCCCTTCATGAATGTGAACTCCTATATGATTGACAGCTCTGCTTAACCCAAAACCATGAAATTACCCATCTGCAGATGCTCGCAAAGGGACAAACATTTCATAGAATTCCTTCACTTATACGCACAGTTAAAACACCGTATTAGGCATTACTTTGTCACCGTAAGAATGTATTTATTTAGTTTGTGTTGTAAAGGCCTATTTGATGCGCTTTCTCGCAGATATGTTGCCGATAGTCAAAACGTTTTGTCATTATCTTGTTGAGTGTGTGTCTGACTTACGCAACTGATGTCTATTAGGATACTTAAAATATGAAGTTGTCCAGCCATGTTTTATAGGCCAGCAAGTCAACTTTTTTTTAGGCCTACTTCCTGATGTTAGGCTGATAACGTTTCTCAGGTGAGTGAGTCATACACAGTCAAGCTTTATCTCCAAGGTACAGTAAAACCAACTTTTCATTGGCATGACATGTTGTCAGTTTGGGGCGCATGGTTGTTAAGATATAGGCCTATAGGCTACCTAGAAACAACTTGTTCCTTCACTATAAAATAGCTGTTGAATGAAAAAAATAATATGCGCGTTTTGTGATATCGAAACGGATGCCCAGGCGAGAATGGGGATTAGTCAAAGCACCTAGAGCGAGACAAACGGCTTTCTAATCAATTTAACCCGCTGAGACGGTCAGCGCGTGTTTATAGGGGGTGGGGCGGGAATCAGTGACTGCTAAAACGAACAATGGGGTATCGTGTGCCACTCGTCTTCTCCAAACATTCCCCCGCTCCCACGGGAGTACCAGCGCCACTCTCTGTGGATGGCAGTCGGTCTGTGGAGGTCAGTAGAGGCGTGTGGGGGGATGGCCCGGAGACACGGCAGCTGGCTCGCGTTCCTCCTTTCCACTGCGCGGAGAACAACGGGCTAAGGCGGACCACCACGTCCATATCGATCGTCATATATTGCGCACATTTATTTGTTTACTTATTTAAGTAAGGCGGTGAAGTCCCCGGGGGAAACCAGCAACCACAATTAAAGTGGAGAGCCATCGCTTAGTTTGTTCCCTTGTTTGATCATGGGAGGCCCGTTGCAAGACCATTTCTGACAGGACATTCTTATTTAGGTTACTTATTTTAGAAAATAGTAACATGTCAAAATGTGGAAGTTATGTCACTCAATTGAGCAATAGGCCTATTTTTAAATTCTCTGAAACGATTAAAATGTTTCTTCAGGTCAGATCTACAAATGCGATGTGTCTCTGACTTCTGATCATAAACAAAGGACATATTATTTTATTACTCGTTCTAATTTCCTGGAATGGTATCTTAAAACGTACTTTCGATTTCCCGTAAAATAACTTAGTTAAGATTTAACATGTCATGTAAATTATGGTTATAGCTGTTGCTCAAATGATAGAAAGAAAAAACATCCGTCTATTTTCTTGATAACCGATATTTCTAATTGAGATGACTTGAAAATCTGAAATGCTTATTTGGAAGTCAAGTCACCAAGTGTTTTTAACAGGTTGTGTTGGTGGAAACACGTTTCCATTCTGGATCGCCAAGCGGCCACGGTGATATAGAGGTTTAGCGCCCCCTTCTGTATCAGGCTGGTCAACACAGTGGATTTAATGAAATTACTGCTGGAGGGTGAGAATTTTTTTAAAGATAGCAAGCCTAACAAGAGGTGCATGCAAAACAACAAAAATATTTATTTGCTTAATCAATTAAAGGAAAATCATATTAGAAATCATTTTGAATAGCAGTAAAACCATATAAGCTGTCTGTGTTCCATCCTTACTTCATCAATTGAATCGAAAACATAAATAAATGTAATCCTAGAGCCTTGCTCTTGTCTAATCAGTGCAAAGCAGGCGCATTTCAAAAAATCAAGTTTAAACTCTGACACACAAACATCTGAAGGACCGCAGAAAGAGACCTGATTTTCCTCCGCATCACGGTTTGCTCATCCTTGTCCAGGACGACTCAGGGAGTGAAAATCAGGTGACCTGAGAAGTAGCTGTAAGAGAGCATGCGGCTGCTGCTATGGACGGTAAGCCACACCCGGTCTCCCCGCTTGAGCTGCACCAGGGTTCCGCCCGAGGCGGTGGTGCGGCCGTTTGTTTGTTTGGTGATGTAGGAGAGCACCACCCGCTTGTTGTTGCGTCTCAGTTCCACATAGCCCAGGCTATTGGAGAACGTGCAGTGGAACTCAAACTCGTAGACGCCGGGCTCCACGCAGGTGAACACCCCTGTGGCCGGTTTGAAGTGGTTCTGTCCGTTGTAGATTACCTGACGGAAGGGGATGGGCTTGTTCGATTTGGGGTAGTTGTAACCAAGATGCACAGCAAAGGCGGATTTGACCAAGACGCCCGGAGGCCCGGGAGGTCCAGTTTTTCCCCGGAAACCTCGTGGTCCTTGGCTTCCTGGAACAGGAGAGATACAAAGCAACAGTCACGCTCCGGAAGAAGGAAACCCTAATATCCACTTAATAGAAGAAGAGGAGGAAGAAAAGGAGGAGGAAGGATAGGAGGAGGAAGAGGAGGAGGAGGAGGAGGAATAGTAGGAGGGTGGCGAAGAGGAGGAGGATGAGGAGGGTTTGATGTTACCTTTGGGCCCTCGTTGTCCTCGTTGTCCTCGTTGTCGAGCTGCAGAGAGACCGCCATGGGAGGTTATCATCCACATTGTCATCCACATTATCATCCACATTGTCATCTACATTGTCATCCACATTATCATTCACATTGTCATCCACATTGTCATCCACATTATCATCCACATTGTCATCCACATTGTCATCCACATTGTCATCCACATTGTCATCCACATTGTCATCCACATTATCATCCACATTGTCATCCACATTGTCATCCACATTATCGTCCACATAATGATGACTAGACATCACATTGTCTCCCTCTACTGATGACTTGTTCCACTCACCGTTCTCGTCCCAGGGGCTCAGGTCAAAGGCGGGGATGTCCTTGCAGAGTCGGTACCCCGCCCCGCGAGGTCGGTACTCGAATGGGTTGTGAGGTACCTCGGTGATGCCGGTGTTGTCACAGATGATGCGGGCCAGGGATGTGGCCCTCAGGGAGGCTCTCTGGTCGTCTGTGAAGACCCCCGGGTTCTCCCACCACAATCTGAAATAGAGGTGGCGTCGTCATATATGGAACGTTTGGAGTTTGGACGGAGGGAAATAACAAACGAAGGCACCAGGGATGTAACCACAGGGGGGGGGGGGGGGGGGGGGAGTCTGGGGGGGCCTAGACCCCCTCATTTACATGTCTGGCCACCCTAGCACCCTTTCTAATTGTTTACATTAAGAAATTAAGGAAATGTTGACGTATAATTGTTTTAGTGGCCTCCTTTTAATTCGCACCTGTCTCCCTGACGGATGTTCCGGAACTGCTTGGCGATGAGGCAGGCGAACAGAGGCCCCACGCGGCCGTTTGGCACGAAGGGCTCGGCCACTCCGCCCAGCCACACGTCGATGTTGTCGGGTGTCCCGTACAGCGCCAGCAGGTTCGTAGCCAGCTGGGTGTTGTTCATCACCATAACCAGCTCCGCCAGGTTCCTGGGTTGAGACAGGCCACAGAACCCACGCCACTTGTTGTAACCTGCGGATTCAGAGGATGAAGGAGTCAAACCCTCTCGTGGAGAAAAACCTCGAGTTTTCCTCTGATGTGCTGCCTTACACTGACGTTTTTAGTAATTAAATTACTAAATTGGAATGTGAAAAGGACGGGAACCTGCTGATTGGCTCTTGGAGGGAGAGAGGGAGGGGCCTTACCAGGAAGCCCGTGGTCCCGGCCGCGCTGCAGGTTGAGGGCGGCCAGGTCCAGGGCCAGGTGGGAGGCGAACTGGAAGAGGTGTTCCCTCAGCTCGTCAGGCATCATCTGGTCCTGAGTGTTCAGCTTGGCCGGGCGGCCCACCAGACCCCTCAGGATGGGGTCCAGACCACCTGCAGGACAGCCGGAAGAGAGTCAGACCGACCGAAGGAGAAACTTGTCGCTTGAAGCAAATCCTTCACATCTCGCCGTATCACTAAACATTCTACCGTGGATACCATCTGTGTTCTCTTTTTGTTGCAAGGTAAGGCGCAATAGACCACGATCACACTTATTTGCACCCTTACAAACATATGTTGACAATGGATTGGTCGATTGATCGGGGAGGTGTGTACCTTCGAAGACGACCCTCCAGGGGGTGAAGAAGGCCCTGTGCAGCAGGGGACTGGGGTAGCTGGGGTGCTCCTGGTACTTGTCGTCCAGACGGAACACGAAGGGCTGGATGGCCAGGTGAGCGAAGCGGTAGGCGGCCGTGGCGAACACGCTGGAGATGCTGGGGTCCACGCGCTCATTGTAGCCGGGGTAGGTGGACAGCTGCTTGGAGAGCACGTCAGGGCCCACGATGTGGCGCAGGTAGTCCCTGAAGATGATCACCTGTGAGGTGAAGGTCGAACGTAGAATCAGAATCAGAATTCGGTTTATTTGTCGGTTTATATGTATGTTACACAAACACGGAATTTACTGTGGTTTTACTAGTGAATTTACTAGGTTTGTGAATTTACTAGGTTTCACAGTTCATCGTTGAAGAATAGATGGGTTTCCGAGGGGCAACACTTCACGGTAGGGTGACATTAACGGCCGCGTAACTGCATTGCGATACATGTAGTGACAACATAAGATAAGATAATCATTTATTAGTCCCACAGTGGGGAACATTGTAGTTACATGGGAACTGCTACTGGGTTAAGATTAGGGTTAAACAAAGTTAGGGTTTGGGGGAAAGGGAGGGTTAGGGTGAGGGAGTCAGATGGCTGAGCGGTTAGGGAATCTGGCTATTAATCAGAAGGTTGCCGGTTCGATTCCCAGCCGTGCAAAAATGACGTTGTGTCCTTGGGAAAGGCTCTTCACCCTACTTGCCTCGGGGGGAATGTCCCTGTACTTCCTGTAAGTCGCTCTGGATAAGAGCGTCTGCTAAATGACTAAATGTAAATGTGAATGACCGACCTGGAAGTAGGGTTAGGGTGAGTACCCACCTGGTGGTAGGCTCCCATGATCTTCCGGGCCTCCTGGTAAAGCCTCTCTCCGACCCAGCTGGGGTTCAGCTTGGCCAGAGCCCGAGCATCAGAGTGTGGATGGGGGTCAGGGCAATGTGCTCGTTCACCCGTTCGTCACCTGGAAAAAACGTAACCGGAAAATACCCAGGGTTCAATATTCAATATCAGGGAATTGAAACCAGAATCGATTCATACTTTGGCATCGGGAAACACTGGAATATACAGTATATATATGTAAAAAAAAAAAAAGTATTTCTGATGGTTCGCTCACCTGCCACGAAGCAGGGGACGTCCGTGGCACTGGAGTCATTGGTGATGCGTGCACGATTGGTACAGATGTTTGACTCCATGCTACTGAAGGGCAGGAGCTCGCGGCCGGAGTCGTTGAACACCATGTTGACCCTCATCAGGCCCTTGTCGTCGTTGAGGCTTCGCAGGCTGCGGGCCTTGACGTCGTCGGCTCCGTACACCTGGCCCACGTCGATGAAAGCCGTCAGGGCGTTCATCTGTTGACGCGTGTTGATGGCGCCGAAGATGAGGCCCGTGTTCCCTGTTCCGCAGGCGGGCGCAGAACGGAAGAAGGGCATGCACTGCCTGGAGTTCATGCCAAAACGGGTGTCGTTCATGGGGATCTGTTTCAGACGAAAGAGGGAGCGGTTAGGGTCGCGCTGAAGTGTGTCTGTGTGTGTGTGTCTGTCTACGTGTGTGTGTGTGTGTGTATCTGTGTGTGTGTGTTGAGCTTTGAGAAAGGCACAGACCTTGATGGGAAAGCAGGGCTCTCTGCGGTCACAGCTGGCGTCACAGTCTATGCCGTCGTTGAAGGAGCGGATGCTGGGGGAGTGAGGAGTGAAGGTCAGGTCGTGGTCCGACCACTGGCCGAAGATGGTCACCAGGTGCGTGTAGAGCCCGTCGTTCTCCACATCCGAGTTGGCCGTGCTCAGGATGCGGTTGGACACCTCCCTCACCTGGAGACACGGAGAAAGACATCATATTGGTCAGAGAGAAGACAATGAAACAATCTAGCAGGTTACCAATCTAACCAGGGGAAGCGGGAAGGAAGACGGGATGTCTGTACCAGGGGAAGCGGGAAGGAAGACGGGATGTCTGTACCAGGGGAAGCAGGAAGGAAGACGGGATGTCTGTACCAGGGGAAGCAGGAAGGAAGACGGGATGTCTGTACCAGGGGAAGCAGGAAGGAAGACGGGATGTCTGTACCAGGGGAAGCAGGAAGGAAGACGGGATGTCTGTACCAGGGGAAGCAGGAAGGAAGACGGGATGTCTGTACCAGGGGAAGCAGGAAGGAAGACGGGATGTCTGTACCAGGGGAAGCGGGAAGGAAGACGGGATGTCTGTACCAGGGGAAGCAGGAAGGAAGACGGGATGTCTGTACCAGGGGAAGCAGGAAGGAAGACGGGATGTCTGTACCAGGGGAAGCAGGAAGGAAGACGGGATGTCTGTACCAGGGGAAGCAGGAAGGAAGACGGGATGTCTGTACCAGGGGAAGCAGGAAGGAAGAGGGGATGTCTGTACCAGGGGAAGCAGGAAGGAAGACGGGATGTCTGTACCAGGGGAAGCAGGAAGGAAGAGGGGATGTCTGTACCAGGGGAAGCAGGAAGGAAGACGGGATGTCTGTACCAGGGGAAGCAGGAAGGAAGACGGGATGTCTGTACCAGGGGAAGCAGGAAGGAAGAGGGGATGTCTGTACCAGGGGAAGCAGGAAGGAAGACGGGATGTCTGTACCAGGGGAAGCAGGTAGTTGTTGACCCGTCTGTCCGCGTCCCAGCCCTTAGGCTAAGAGATGCCATCCTGGTACTCTGCGGGCAACCAGAGAGCGAAGGGTGTGTTCGATGAGCCTTTGATGGGGTTTTTCCTGGGAAACAGAAAAAAATGGTTCATCATTCAACCTGATTGTCGTTTGCGTGATTGTTTGATTCATAAAAAAAAAACATAAGAGATCCGATCATAACTTTTTTGATCTTTAAAATAATTATTTAACTTTTTTTTTTTTTTTTTATGATGTTGCATCAGCCCTACCTCAGTACTTAACATATTCATTCAGCAAAAAATTGTATCCAATGCGGACGTGTAAGATAGGGGAATTGAACCTGTGATCTGCAGTCAAGCGTTCTGAGGTACACCCACTCCCTTTGTCTATGTGACGAGTGTGGTCAAGCCGTTCAACGGGTCTGACTTACTGGTCGTTGCAGACACTGGTGGCAGGGCGAAACTTCTCCAGATCTGGGACTAAATTACAGCTGGCACGTGCTCTGGGTGAGCAGCCTGTCAGATCAGCAATCGTTTTCAGTTGCTCCCTGGAGAGGAGATCTGAGAGGCGACGACAAAGTGTGTGTAAGTGTTTGTGTACATGTAGTCTGTGTGTGTGTTTACATTTACATTTATTCATTTAGCAGACGCTTTTATAGAAAAGCAACTTACAAGAAAGAGCTTTACAAAAAGTGCATAGGTCATTGATCATAAACAACGAGAAAACATTGTGGATAGTCAAAACATGAAGCATTGTGGGTAGTCAAAACATGAAGCATTGTGGGTAGTCAAAACATGAAGCATTGTGGGTAGTCAAAACATGAAGCATACATTGTGAAAAGCAAATAAGTGCCAATGGGTAGAACCAGAAAAGCATGTAGTTCAACTAATTACAATTAAACAACATGATCCTCGAAAGTGCTAGAGTGTACCTGGGGGGTATTCCAGAAAGCAGGTTATGCAACATAACCGGATAAGTTAACCCACCAGCTGATTCACAATGTTGCAGCAACCTACTGGAAATGTTGCTACAACGCTGAGTGTCAGCTGGGAAGTTAACTTACCCGGGTATGTCACATGACCTGTTTTCTGGAATACCCCCCTGGAGGAAAGCAAGCAACAATAATATAATTCACAGCGAATAGTTAAATCAGTTACAACTAACTAACAAGTCCCTCAATAAGTGTCATTGTGTTCCTGGAGGGGAAAAAAACTAACATCTTATCCAACAAATCTTCCTTAAGTACCGTTGTACTCCCGGAACAAGTGCGTCGTGTTTAAGAGCGTGTGAACGTGTGTGTGCGCGTGTGAGAGGGGACCGACCCGTAGCGTTGAGCGATCGCTTCTGGAGGAGGTGGTTGCTTAGCGACCTCTCCTGTATCAGGGAGATGGCGTGCTCCATGTAGTCCGCCGAGCGCACAGCCATGCGGGTCTGGCCGTTTGGCTGCTTCATGAGTCGCAGGATGTCTGACGGTGAGATGGAACTCCTCCTCACCCTGGCGACGCTCCTGCGCAGGAGAGAGGAAACATTTTGTTTCTGAATCGAAAACAACTTTCCTGGTGGGTGTGCCCATAGATATATGAGCCCAGTGGTGTCTGAGCAGGGCCTTTTTTAATGTGGAAATGTCTATTTACTGTTTCAGTGAATTTGAAATTTATAAATATAATTATTGTTTATATTTATGAATAGTATAAAACAAGTAATAATGTATGCGGTTAAATACTTTAAAATACTTAGCAACACTAATTCTAAAACACAAAATCTATCAACACTAATTATCTGTAATTAACCGATACAGATTAACGGATGATAACGGTGTATTTACTGTCAATCACACATTTGATTGTCTACTTACTCTTCTCTGGAGTACTTGTATGCTTCATCCACTATTACTTTTGCGTCATTCACAGCCCTCTTGATGAAATCTCTGCTCAAACGAGCTTCTGAGAATCAAATATAAAAACATAACTTACAAAACTTACTTTTTTTTCTGCTTTATGTTACTGAGTATTAGATCAGCCAGAAACATATATAACTTATAACTGACAAATTAAATCGGTAAAGGAAAAAATCATGTATTCTTTCGACAACACACTCTTGAAAACGAAATAACTTCATCAAGAAGCAAAGAAATGCTTTCATTTACGAAAAAAATATAAGCCAATAAAGACTTTTAAATAGGCTTGATAATTTTTTTAGCAAATAAATCGAATAAAACATCTAAATAAAGAACATCCATATTCTCTATACTTTCAGTGTGTGCTAAAGTCGTTATCAGTGACACAGGGGCAGGAGAAGAGGAGACCCTTACCCTTACATCTCCTTACCCTTACATCCCCTTACCCACACCGTTACCATTAGATACCCATACCCTTACCCACACCGTTACCATTAGATACCCATACCCTTACCCACACCGTTACCCACACCCTTACCCACAGGAGAGGAACACTCACCAGCCGCTCGACCAAACATGCAGAGGCACAGACCTGCAGCCAGCAGAAACAGAACCCCCTTCATCTCTGCAGGACAAAGAAGGAATGATTCGTAAAGAACTTTCCAGAAAAACAAGATCTTGAAACAGCATCAGGTGAACGGGTTTTCAGTGATTATTTTGGTCACCGTACAATGAACGCTTGGTATTTCTGGTAGGTTTGGAGAAAAATAACGTAATAACTGAATTGTAATAATACAAATAAAAAAATTCTAATGCACTTTTTATTTGAAAACAAATCTCAAAGTGCTACAGTTAAGATTATAAAACAAGGTAAAACATCAATATAAAATACAATTAGATAATTAAAACTCATAAGATCTTCTAAAAAGAAATGTTTTTAGTCCTTTTTTAAAAGTCTCAGTAGTTTGAAGTGCCCTCAGATGGTCGGGGAGGACGTTCCAGATCCGAGGAGCGGCAGAACAGAAAGCCCGGTCACCCATGGTGTAAAAGAGTTATGTAAATAAACTATACACAGCAGGTATTGGATTCAAATGATTTACAAATGAAACACAACTACGCCTAATTGTAAAATGCTCAGTTTGAAGCTGGATGACAGAAGCTCCATAAAAGGGTGTAAGAGAGGTTCCCATCTGATAAATTACCTTCAACCTTGATGTGTGTTCCTCCAGAATGGACCAGTTAGTGAGGTGTACTGAGTGTGGGTATTTATAGTCCATCACCCTCGGTTTCCAGTCATCACGTTCCTCCTCTCCTCCTCCCCTCCTCCTTCTGAACCCAAAGTCTCCCTTGGCAAACGATTTTCTTCTGGAGTGAAATGGAACAAAGATTCCTGCCAATTAATGTTATTACTTACCGTAAACCCTGCCTCCTTGCATAGACGGAACTACTGTGCAACAACTGTGCTACTGTGCATGATTTGAAGTTTGTGGTTGTCATTTACTTGTTAATCAATTGAAAATTCCAAATGTGTCATCATTCTCCAGGCATTCATGATTAACTGTTGTGTTTGTTCCAGTTCATTATTATTTAACATACTTCAGTCCCATCTACTCATCAGAATCAGAATGGGTTTTATTCGCCATGAAAGTTTGCACAGACAAGGAATTTGCTTTGGCAGGAAGGTGCAAACATTAAACATATAGGAATCAAAAATTTAAATATGAGGACTAACTATACTAAGGGTACATAACTAGCAATACTAAGTGGAATTATATTAAAATAAACTATACAATAAAATATAAGTTAATGGATATACAGTAACCCTGCACATCACACAATACTCAGGAAAAGGAAACATGTAGGGTGAATTCGGGTAATCTGGGAAATTTGTTGCATGCATTTTCTTATCAGAGTTCCTGATTAACTAGTGCCCTGACCCATCCTGTGACACCACACCAATCACGTTTTGTGAATTCAAATAAACATGTATCCTGGAACATTGGATACATCCTGGAGTGATGCGTTTTCTTTGGTCTTTTGTATTATTCAGACAAAAGCACAAGTGTATGCATTACAAAACATACAAAGTTGACAACTTCCTCGTCATTTGTCGACCAGATAGATTGTTCATGTGTCAAGACGGTGCCTTGAGTCTTGTCTGACAGGCAAAAGAATTCAGAGTGACAACATTTTTTTGTGTTGATGCAGGCACACTAGTTGAGTATTAATGTTAACCACAACGAATGTTCGAAATAATTACAAAAAACTACAGCCCATTCTCTAGAATGACTTGTCTGTTCTTCTCAGTGATGTGGAAGAAGTGTATCTGAGATTTGTCTTCTGAGTCTAACTTCAGAAGAATTCTAGCAGATCTGTGGGTTGGGGGGTCGATTGAAGTGTTACAATTTTGAATACTGAGTATTCATGACATGAAATGGCTGAGCGGTTAGGGAATCGGACTATTATTCAGAAGGTTGCCGGTTCGATTCCTGGCCGTGCTATATTATGTTACTGTGAGTCGCTATGGATAAGATGACTAAATGTAAATCTAACTGCTTTCACAGATATTTTTGTGTTGTGAATTGTGTCTCCTTTCACACCTCAGGAGGATGCAAAGTGTCTTTCAGCTCATGATGATTTAGGCAACAGCATTAAAAAATCTTCTAAATCTGATCAATATGAACTGAAATGACCTGAACCTGACTAGCCATATGCCTACGTGATTCACAGATGATGCAAAATGTTCAAGAAAGAAACCAGCTTCTAAAACCGTCTTTCTTTCATCCCTGGCCTGCAATTAAAAGCCAATAACATTTTTTAAAGTTTCACCTACAGTAGGAATGCTTCTAACAATACATAATACAAACCATACAGATAACTGTAAGTCAGACAGTTTAAAAGGTACAATAAATGTGAAAATTTATTGAAAAAAATAAACGTTTCTTCCCCTATGAAAATAAGAAACATCTGTACGTGATTCCTTAACTCTCATATTGACATCGTTTTCAACTACCCTACATGTATGTTCTACAACAGCCCAATAGAATTCCTGAAATTCAGTGGATTTAGATTTTGGTGTGCCACCCCAAGAATTTCATTTGCCCTACTGGCACCCCGAGTTCCGAAACCGAGAGAAGAGGGAAGGAGAAAAGGTGCCCTGACGAGCAACGAGAAGACACACAGACGAGAAGTCCCGCATCTTACAGTGCGTTCACACTGCAGCGGAGCGGGCGGCGCGTGGCGTCGGCTTCCAATTCATTTTCAATGAAACCAGGCGTTGACGCTCGCGTAGGGCATTGTGGGAAGGCGAGCGGAGCGGAGCGGAGCGTTGCAAGTTGGATTTTCTCAACTTTATGTAAATGAGGAGCGTGAAAACGCTAGCGTTGGCCAATCGGATTGGTTTCTTGTTTCTTGTAACGTAGCAACTGTTCGTCATGGTAAACATTTCTAGGTTTGACAATTTCAAGATGGAGGAGAAACTTTTCGTATGTGTCTGCACACCCAGTTCTGTTCAGAACAAAGTTACTAATGTGACGAGCCTGAATTTAAAGATTACATTAAACTAATAATGCATGGTGCATGGTTGCCGATGTCGTCATTGTTCCTAGTGTGTTTTTATAGCCTACTTTTAAATGTAGTCGTCACATTACGTGACTGTTCTGTGCCACTGCTAGCTCGCTACTGAGCCCAGCCTACAAACGACTGGTTGAGTGACCGGTGGCGTAACATGTATTCTACTGTAATCTTGCACTAGTAAAATCTTGCACTTACATAAATGTTGTGTAAAAGTGGTATTTTGATCGATATTGTGAGTACATGAACCCAAATCTGCACGCTTGGCCATGACTACAACAGTGACCTTAGAGAACTACAACTCTGTATTAACTTGTCTAACACGCCCCCGAGCGTGGTGTACTGTGGGAAGGCAAGCGATACAGAGCGTTAAAAAACGCTGCAGTGTGAACGCACTGTTACAGTGCGTTCACACTGCAGCGGAGCGGGCGGCGCGTGGCGTCGGCTTCCAATTCATTTTCAATGAAACCAGGCGTTGACGCTCGCGTAGGGCATTGTGGGAAGGCGAGCGGAGCGGAGCGGAGCGTTGCAAGTTGGATTTTCTCAACTTTATGTAAATGAGGAGCGTGAAAACGCTAGCGTTGGCCAATCGGATTGGTTTCTTGTTTCTTGTAACGTAGCAACTGTTCGTCATGGTAAACATTTCTAGGTTTGACAATTTCAAGATGGAGGAGAAACTTTTCGTATGTGTCTGCACACCCAGTTCTGTTCAGAACAAAGTTACTAATGTGACGAGCCTGAATTTAAAGATTACATTAAACTAATAATGCATGGTGCATGGTTGCCGATGTCGTCATTGTTCCTAGTGTGTTTTTATAGCCTACTTTTAAATGTAGTCGTCACATTACGTGACTGTTCTGTGCCACTGCTAGCTCGCTAGCCCAGCCTACAAACGACTGGTTGAGTGACCGGTGGCGTAACATGTATTCTACTGTAATCTTGCACTAGTAAAATCTTGCACTTACATAAATGTTGTGTAAAAGTGGTATTTTGATCGATATTGTGAGTACATTAACCCAAATCTGCACGCTTGGCCATGACTACAACAGTGACCTTAGAGAACTACAACTCTGTATTAACTTGTCTAACACGCCCCCGAGCGTGGTGTACTGTGGGAAGGCAAGCGATGCAGAGCGTTAAAAAACGCTGCAGTGTGAACGCACTGTTACAGTGCGTTCACACTGCAGCGGAGCGGGCGGCGCGCGGCGTCGGCTTCCAATTCATTTTCAATGAAACCAGGCGTTGACGCTCGCGTAGGGCATTGTGGGAAGGCGAGCGGAGCGGAGCGGAGCGTTGCAAGTTGGATTTTCTCAACTTTATGTAAATGAGGAGCGTGAAAACGCTAGCGTTGGCCAATCGGATTGGTTTCTTGTTTCTTGTAACGTAGCAACTGTTCGTCATGGTAAACATTTCTAGGTTTGACAATTTCAAGATGGAGGAGAAACTTTTCGTATGTGTCTGCACACCCAGTTCTGTTCAGAACAAAGTTACTAATGTGACGAGCCTGAATTTAAAGATTACATTAAACTAATAATGCATGGTGCATGGTTGCCGATGTCGTCATTGTTCCTAGTGTGTTTTTATAGCCTACTTTTAAATGTAGTCGTCACATTACGTGACTGTTCTGTGCCACTGCTAGCTCGCTAGCCCAGCCTACAAACGACTGGTTGAGTGACCGGTGGCGTAACATGTATTCTACTGTAATCTTGCACTAGTAAAATCTTGCACTTACATAAATGTTGTGTAAAAGTGGTATTTTGATCGATATTGTGAGTACATTAACCCAAATCTGCACGCTTGGCCATGACTACAACAGTGACCTTAGAGAACTACAACTCTGTATTAACTTGTCTAACACGCCCCCGAGCGTGGTGTACTGTGGGAAGGCAAGCGATGCAGAGCGTTAAAAAACGCTGCAGTGTGAACGCACTGTAACAGTGCGTTCACACTGCAGCGGAGCGGGCGGCGCGCGGCGTCGGCTTCCAATTCATTTTCAATGAAACCAGGCGTTGACGCTCGCGTAGGGCATTGTGGGAAGGCGAGCGGAGCGGAGCGGAGCGTTGCAAGTTGGATTTTCTCAACTTTATGTAAATGAGGAGCGTGAAAACGCTAGCGTTGGCCAATCGGATTGGTTTCTTGTTTCTTGTAACGTAGCAACTGTTCGTCATGGTAAACATTTCTAGGTTTGACAATTTCAAGATGGAGGAGAAACTTTTCGTATGTGTCTGCACACCCAGTTCTGTTCAGAACAAAGTTACTAATGTGACGAGCCTGAATTTAAAGATTACATTAAACTAATAATGCATGGTGCATGGTTGCCGATGTCGTCATTGTTCCTAGTGTGTTTTTATAGCCTACTTTTAAATGTAGTCGTCACATTACGTGACTGTTCTGTGCCACTGCTAGCTCGCTAGCCCAGCCTACAAACGACTGGTTGAGTGACCGGTGGCGTAACATGTATTCTACTGTAATCTTGCACTAGTAAAATCTTGCACTTACATAAATGTTGTGTAAAAGTGGTATTTTGATCGATATTGTGAGTACATTAACCCAAATCTGCACGCTTGGCCATGACTACAACAGTGACCTTAGAGAACTACAACTCTGTATTAACTTGTCTAACACGCCCCCGAGCGTGGTGTACTGTGGGAAGGCAAGCGATGCAGAGCGTTAAAAAACGCTGCAGTGTGAACGCACTGTTAGATTTCAGATAGCGTTAAAGGGCAGACAAGATATGCACGAGGAAGTGAAAGCAAAAAAGTTCCAGTCTGCCTAGTGTTAGCATTACGACGGACAGATCAATTATTAAGAAACAAAGAGAGGAATGTTTCGCGGAAACTACACTTTGTGTTGGCACGCACAGGTGTTCCTAAGTGTCAGGGATCACCTGACAACACTCTAAAAAATGCTGGTGGACAGAATACACGTTGGGTTAAACTAACCCAGCAAGATGGGTTGACCATTTAACCCAGAATGTTGGGTTGATCATTCAACGCCTCAATGCCTAGCTAGCATTACCTGAACAAGCTGTATAGCAAAAAGAAGTAAGCACATACAACTATTTAAATGGAATCATAAACACGGAGAAAACATAACGTTGTTAGAAACTGTTTAAGGTTAGGTAAGTACTGTAGACTACCTTTTCCATTTGTATCATCATCCACTTTTGGCGCCTTCACGAACGAACAGCCGTTAGCTAGTCGTTAGCTAGACTAACTAGTACAGTACTTAGAGCTACAGTACGGTAAACAGTCAAAAAGCAGCTAGCTAGGTGCAAATAAAAACTCCTTAAAACAAATTGTTTGCAGTACAGTACGTTTATTTCGGTGGGGTTTTTCTGTATAGTTAAAATTTGCCTCGTTGGCTAGACTAGTAAATGTAGACTAAGTTAGCCGGTTGCAAACTGAGGTAACGGCTAACACCTAAGCTAGGACTCGGAGAATCTCACCATTCAGTTGCTGCAAGAAATTTGGCTACACCACCGGACTAGTATTTTTGCTGTCCCTAGTCTTGGTAGGTAGGCTACAACAGATATAACCCTTTAGTAAATGAGCAAAATATGTCCCTGCCGTTGTGCGTGGACCCTGCTGACTGTACAAAACTTAAGAGCCGTTGAGAAGACCGTTGACAAAGTTAAGTTTATGCTGCAGATAAACCAGCAGCTGGGTTAAAGTGAGTCAGGCGCTGGGTAAGGTACCAGGTGACGTAAGGGTAAAAGAGAGAAGGAGGACAATCTGCATTGTTTCAACTGTCGCCGAAAATGACCACTAACCCAGCGGCTGGGCTGCACAAAAACTATCCAGCACCATGGAAATAACCCAACAAAATGACCCAATAGGCTCAACCCAGCGTTTGGGTAGAAAAAATAACCCAGCATTTTTTAGAGTGAAGTTTGTGACATTTCATTTGTGATGTAAAAGCGTCACAATGTTCCAGCAAAAAAAAAAGATGTGCGTCTCTTTTGGCGCCTGCTCTAATCTGCCACAAATCCACACACATAAAAAAAGTTAGGAAAATACACAGCCAAAGATGAATGCGTTTTGTAATAACTTATTTTAATTTAAAAAGATTTCCCAAAGCCAGTTCATATTTAATTTATCTTCCTAACGATTCTCTTTTAAAAGGCTCTTCATGTTCCTATGATGAGAAGGAAACATGATTTCAGTGTAAAGCTGTCTCAACACACGTCCTTGCTTTTCTGGCTTTTGATTCTCTCTCTCCGTTCTGATTGGCTATTATTTAATCTGCGCTTCCGGGCGCACTGAGACAGCCCTAGACTGTAATATCAAGGGCACTGCGTGTATGCCGTAAGGAAGGCAAGACCACTGCGTTTACGATTTTATGATGGCTGGTTTGACGTGTATCCTGGTTCTCTTTATTACCCTTTGCCATGGTAAGTTCGTTTGCCCACGTAAGGCCAAGGCAAGGCCAAGTTAATATTGACAACGTTAAGGCTCGCTAATGGTTGTTTGATCTTGTTTTTTGGCTTAGGTGAAACTCACGTTGTTAATGGACCAGTCACAAGGAGGGACACTACACAGGCGTCTACGGTGAGTTTTATGTTAGTTTTGTTTCTTACGGTTATTTTGTTCACATTGACGTTTTTAATAGCATGCATGTAGCCTACTGTATACCAAGAAATATCTTCTCTTTCACTTTTCTAAAAAAAGCACCTACGTCGTTTCACTTCTGCTTCTTATTTTTTTATTTCATCAAATGTGTCTATGATATCACTGGATATTTATGGCTGTTGGCTACTGGTATATAATAATTGTATCCCTGTGCATGGCTTGAAGAAAAAAAAAATCTTCATAACTTTATTTTCTAGTCAAACATCTGTACGGACTGCATCCAGATCGTAGAGCTGTTTAAAGACATGCTCACGCATGAAGACATTCAGGTAAGCTTTCCCTCGCATTCAACTACGGGCCACTTCAAACAACTTCACTTATATTCTATACCTTAGGGGCTATTGCATCTACTGGCTGTTGTAGCTGTGGGAGCCCATTGTGATGGCGGTGATGTGAGATTGTGTACTAAATGGGGGAGTCAGTTGGCTGAGCGGTGAGGGAATCGGGCTAGTAATCCGAAGGTTGCCAGTTCGATTCCCGGTCATGCCAACTGACGTTGTGTCCTTGGGAAAGACACTTCACCCTACTTGCCTCGTGGAAATGTCCCTGTACTTACTGTAAGTCGCTCTGGATAAGAGCGTCTGCTAAATGTAAATGGCACTTCTTTTAAATTCCCTTGATAATAGATTATCTCGAGATAAATAGATTCAAACTTAAACAGTCACAGTCTTGTATGTCCTCAGAAAGAGAAGTGAAAATGGGTGACAAATCTTCTTCCTATTTTTGTCATTGCACCTTACATCTTCATCCACCAGCCTTTAGCCATCTGTCACTGTTCCTGTAGGACTACATCTACGCAACTTTGAGCTGTCTGTTTAACTTCGAGCTACATTTACATTTAGTCATTTAGCAGACGCTCTAATCCAGAGCGATTTACAGTAAGTACAGGGACATTCTCCCTGAGTCAAGTAGGGTGAAGTGCCTTGCCCAAGGACACAATGTCGTTTCGCACAGCCGGGAATCGAACCAGTAACCTTCAGATTACTAGCCTGACTCCCTAACCGCTCAGCCATCTGACCCATAGAGCTGTCTATGTACCTGTTCTTGTAGGACTATATCTACATAACTTTGAGCTTTCTGTGTACCTGTTCCTGTAGGAGTACCTCTACGGAACTTTGGACATCTTCTGCATACGTCTACCAGGGAGTCAGAAAATAGCGAATTGTGAATCCCTGCTGCAAGAGCAGCTTCCTAAAGTCTACAAGTACCTGACAACCCAAATGGTGAGAGTCAGAGGTTGTTGTCCACAAGCTGCGGCAGATTGTCTCTGTTCTGCGTCTAATCCACCCTGTCCCTTTATGCGGCTGTAGGTGTCGGGTGATGCTTGTATGGGCCTGGGGCTGTGTGCTCTTCAACCGATGACAGGAGGGTCAGTGATGCTTCCGGGCAAGGAGTCCAGTCTCGTGCCAGAGGCTAGCGCCAGCCTGCAGGTAGGAGGCCGACCACCACACGACATAAGCAGACGACATAAGCAGACAACATAATCAGACGACATAAGCACAAGACATAAGCACACGACACAAGCACACAACATAAGCAGCGGGCTGTTTGTTAACTCACAGAAAGACTTGCTACTCCCCGAAGTGTCAAAACTTTTATCCTCTCGACAGTTTTCTGGCAACGTTTCAGGCTGGTTGTCAAGGCTGTGGGCTTCTGTGAAGCCCTTGGCGACACGGCTTGTGAAAAGGGCTGTACAAATAAAGTTTTGATTTGACATTAGGTGCAGATCGGCCCCCAGTGCACCTTCTGTGTCCTGCTCATTAAGAAGCTGGAGAACATGCTACCAAAAGAGAAGACTGAGGTGACTCCATCTTACACAGATAACATTTACTGAACACCATCTCAGACACTGTTTTCTACTAAGACTTGCCCCCCCCACCCCTCCCCTCTTCGCCCCTCTTCCCCCCTTCTCGCTTGGCTGTTTTGGCACTTGCAGGATACCGTAGTCCAGTTGATGGGGGAGGTGTGTAATCTCCTACCCGCTAGCTTCAAAGACCAGTGCGATAGCTTTGTCGACAAGTACGGCAAGAAACTGGTAGACTTCCTGTTGTCGTCCGCCGCCCCACACTCCATCTGCGTCCTGCTGCACCTGTGCCTGATCAAGGAGGCCCCTGTCCCAGGTGATTAGAGGAGTAGAGGGGGCAAGTAGGGGATGCAGAGGGGGCAAGTAGGGGATGTGAAAGTTTCCGTGGCCATCGATTAGGCCTGAACGATTTAGGAAAATAAGATAATTGCGATTCATTTGACTTATATTGCGATTTAATATGCGATTATTATATGATGTATTATTAATAAATATATATATATATACTACTGATCTCCAGTCAGCAACATAACACACAAAGTTCAGAAAACAGAGAACATGCCGCCTGTACCGCTTTAAAAATATTTTGGTAAATCAAAGCTAAACGTAGGCTAATAACATGTGCGTTGTACTTTATTAAGGAGTAGCGTCACAAATATGTGATCGTTCGATTGCACGAGTAACAGTAAAGCAGTTTGCAGACTAAGGATCAACTTTAAACAAACTTACTGAGGGGCATCATATCTTGGGTGATGAACGCTTTTACTGCTTGAGTAATTTCGTACGTGAATATGGAGTTAGGCTTTGAAACATCATTTGACACACGGTGTTCGGCATTTTAGCTATGCATCGTACAGGGCTGCCAACTCTCACGCATTGGCCGTGAGACACATGGCCGTGAGTCATTTAGCAGCTTTGCAGCAACATTTTGGTTGGCTCCACCAAATCTCACTGCAAGGTTTATGGAAAAGTTGGCAGCCCTGATCGTACAAGGCTTTGTGGTGTTTATTTAAGGGCCGAATTAGGTTGGTGCAGAGCTATATGGCTCTGGGTTGGTGGTGTTGCCCCGTGAGGTACAGTAGCAACGTTAGCCAGGCAGGTTTTGCAAATTACTTGACACTGTGGAGCATCTTTTTTAAAGGCAAAATATTCCCACACAACTGACATACTGTGCCTCTTTGACACTAAAGTGTCTGTAGTGTCAGGTTCTGTCAAGCCTGAGGCCATCGTACAGGTCAAGGTAAAGAGTAGCGTGCAAAGTTGGTCCTTTGTCTGCAAACTGTTTTACACTCGCCTGTCACGTGATCAAAGTAAAATCGCAGCCTTTGCGGTTACAAAATCTCGTTTTGTCACATCGCAAATGCAATTGCATTTAGTCATTTAGCAGACGGTCTTATACATAGCGACTTACAGTAAGTACAGGGACATTCCCCCGAGGCAAGTAGGGTGAAGTGCCTTGCCCAAGTACAGAATGTCATTTTGGCACAGATGGGAATCGAACTGACAACCTTCTGATTAATAGCCCGATTCCCTAACCGCTCAGCCATCTAACCCCCGATTCAAACTTCTGACCCTGATACACACCTCACTTCCTGTTCCAGAGATGCCGATGCCCTCTGACTGCGAGTCCTGCCGCACTCTGGCTGCGCTGGGACGGCTGCGCCTGGGCGTCAACGCCTCGGCAAGCCACACCTCCTCCTTCCTGCGGTCCGTCTGTCTGCAGCACCCTGGAGCCATCCCCAAGGTCTGCCCCCGCAACACGCATACCTTTCTTCATTCCTGGTGCCTTGTCCACCGTGCAATGACAACGCCCCTGACACAATGACTTTGAAGATTGATGTGTCGTTGTTCCTTTGTCGGTGCTCTGTACAGTGTGAGCTTTTCACTCGGCTGCACTGGTCCAAACTGCAGAAGGTTCTGGGAAGCCAGAAGAACGAGTGTCAGGTAATCTGACGTGTGCCAAACCTACACCCACCTGCAAATCACAACCTGTTGTGATTTACCTGCGTTCCTCACGCCCCTGTGTGGTTATTTGTGTCATCTTCACTCTCCCTTCGTTTCCAGATCTAAAAACGAGAAACACACATCACAACCTGTTGTGATTTGCCACAATGCTCACAGTGAAAAATACTGCTGGTTCACCTGGCATGGCCATGTAGTCTAACCATATTCAGACCACTTGCTGTTCCTGTGTTGTAGAGGATGGATCTGTGTGAGTCTGTGGGGCCGGAGAGGCCCTTGGGAGAAGAGGCCTGTTCCTGGGGTCCCAGGTATCGCTGCAGAGACATGAAGACAGCTGAGCAGTGTGGCGTGAGTACAACTCTACAGGAGTTAATAACGATCAACTTCACGAAAAAACTTTTCGTAATTAATTTTGTTTTTCTTCTCAACCCAACCAGAGTGTAACATTCTGCCAGACATTCATCTGGAAGTGAATGGAAAACCAAACCGTGACATGTCGAAGCTGTTCGATTTTTTTATGTTGCGGTTGACTTTTTATGAAATTAAATGCGCTATTGTCTTATGCTCTTCCTTTTGCAGTAGAAACTGTAATCAATTATGCACTGATGTTTGTGTTGCTGGCTTTTTATTTTCACTGATGTATTTTAACTGATTTTTTAAGCACATGCTATGCAATCAACATTAACCAGTATTATATACTATATCCTTCTAACTTTTAATGCTGTTCTCTTGAAAGATTTAAGACATTTCACGGTCCATATCTTTTCACCAAAATGTTTATTTCTTACAAAGCTATGCAACTATGCAACATGAGTCACTTGGACCTGATCATTGCTTGATACACCATTGAAAAATCAGTATTTCCGACATCACAATGTCCACTTCAAGCCACTAGAGGGTGTTTGGACTCCAGCATCCCAGGCAGAATGCTGTCAACTTTTAAACAAATTGGCACTTGAAAAACACCTGGAGAAAAGTCCTGTCAGGACCCTGTTGCGTGGTGAGTTGAGTGGTCACGAATGATGATGAGTCAAGTCACTGTACGACCCTCCCCACCCACAGGTGACTGGTGTGACATACACATTTATTTTCAAAAACCAATAACAAAACCTCAAAGCTCATCAACTAGTTACACATGAATATACTTTTAAAGCATGTTTATTTGACCATTTCAAGTTACATTTAAAAAGTAGAGTGACAATCAAATCCAAAAAGAAAAATACATGTTTACATGTTTCTTGGAATCACAAATAAAATGTTGTTGTCTTGGGACAGTCTTCTTGTGAGTTAATCTACAGCGTGTCTGCCTTCCCCCCCTTCCTCCCGCTCTTTACCTGCGTTCCTCACGCCCCTGTGTGGTTATTTGTGTCATCTTCACTCTCCCTTCGTTTCCAGATCTAAAAACGAGAAACACACATAATACAAGTAAGTAAATCATTCAGAAATGACTGAACTTCAGACCAGACTTGAACGGCAGAAGGGATATCAGCTCTGCACCTGAATGTAGGCCTCTGACAAGGTGATCATCTGGGGCAGGATGTCCGTCACTTGCAGATCCTGCATCTCGTACCACTTCCCAGTTCCCTGCAGAGGAACACGGAGAATCAGAAAATGTGCATCTTCAAGAGTCAAGATATTTATTGTCATGTGTACACTTAACTAAGTTACTCTATACAATGAAATTCTTATAGTGCAATGTCCTCCTTCCACATAATTACAATAAAAACACAAAAAAGAGAGAAAAATATATAAATATACAGTCAGAATAAAATAAGGCACATAAATGAAGTTTTTCCAGTCATAAAAAAATAAAATAAATAAGTCAATGCAACTCAGACGCTTACGTGATGCAGGACATGTATTCTGTAGGCTCCCTCGGTCGGCTTCCCATCATGCACCACGTTGGCCACCAGGTCGTAAGTGGTGTGCTTCTCTGTGACCTGGGCCTCCTCAGTCAGGTACTCACGAAGGTCCACGTTGCTATGGAGACGGCAGGTGCAGAGGGCCGATCAGACAAAACCACACTAGTGTTTAAGGGGGGGGGGGGATACGGTCGATGAGAGACGTGCAAAATCCCCTTACGTGATGGGAAAGTTGACGATGGTGGGGTTCTTCTCCACAAAGAAGTTGTTCTTGGTGAATCTCTTGATGCAGAAGATGAGGTAGGGAGGCAGTTTGGTCAGCTGGAATTTTTTGAGGAAATTTTCCTTGTAGGTTTTATACTCCTACAAGCAGGGGGGGGGGGAGAAACATAATCATGTCACAAGGTGGGTCAACCCTTCCCTCCAAATACGATGCTTTGCACTGTGAAGAGCCATGTTTCTTCAACTGCCCTGTACGTGTGTGTAGGTGTGTGTGGTACATGTGTGTCTGTGGGGTACGTGGGTGTGTGTGTGTGTGTGTATGTGGTACGTGTGTGTGTGTCACATTGTGAGATGAATAAACGTCTCTTCTAAAAAATAAAAAACAAGACAGAGTTTCTGCAGGTTAATTGTACCTTCTCCGTGTTGCCGTTGAACTTGCCCAGGATGTTGAAGAGGGGGACCTGAGGGATGATCAGCTGCTCCTTCTCATCCTTGTAGAGGGGAGCCGTGGGCAGGTCAAGTGTCAGGTACAGGAAGGTAGACTCGGACATCTCCTCCTGGTACTCCTCCTTCAGCAAGAGGGCTTCCTTCTCCTCCGGCGGCTGGACACAAGACACCAGTTAGCATCTGTGCTGACCGACTGTGGTCTGGTTGGTGTGTGTAAGCTGTGGTCACATCACACATTAGCAGGCTTACTCACCAAATCAGGGTGGGGAAGCTTCTTGGAGAAGATTCGCATGGAGCCTTGAAACACTTTGGTGATGCTCGCTTCAATGACAGTGAGATGGAGGCAAAGGAGGGGAGGAGGAAGGACAGATGTTCATTAGTTCCAGACAGGTTCCATAGTCAGAAGGAAAACAAATGAGTCCATCTCCCAGCGAGACTCACAGGGCTTCTTCTTGGTCCCTCCCAGAGCTCCATGGAGAGCATTCAGGAACCAGGACAGGAAGTCCACCGAATCTCCTGCAGGATACAGAGAAGTACCGGGAACATTTAGGGCCAGGGAGGGGCATTCCGGAAAAGGCACATTCTAGAACAGGCAAATTCCGGAACAGGCCCATGCAGGAACATTCCGGAACAGGGATAAATTCCGGAACATTCGACACGACTGCAGCCTCGTCTGTCAGGTGACAGCTGGTGCTCTCACCTTGCTTGGTGATCTGGAAGTTCTTCTTGCTGCAGAGCACCACAGCCTGCAGCATCTCGTGGGGCGACACGTGGGCCTTGAAGTTCCGCGGGTTCCACAGCTTGCGCATCAACTCCCCAAACCTCTGCACCAGCAGGAACATGATGTCACCGGGCGGCCGGCGGATATCGCGGTAGTTCTCCTCTTCCAGGAAGTAGTTACGCAGCGGCGGCACGTTGGACAGGGCCTGGTGCGTTGAAGAGAACAAGTATTACAGCGGTACTATTAATGAGCCTGGTGGTTAGGACGGGTGTCATACAATTTATGTTTCCCGTCATTTTAAGATCTCAACCTCTGCCATACTGCAGTCTAGGCTTTCTGCCATACTTCAATTCAGAGCCCTTTAAGGATATCATGGTGTACGACAGACATACCTGCAGCACCACGTTGGCATAGTCATTGGCTTTGATGTTGTTGAGCCCCACGATGCCAGGCAGGTAGGTTGTGCCGTCGTAGGCTCTGTACAGCTTGCCCTGCTTGTCCAATCCAGAGATGTGTTGTTTGGTGAAAGTGGGCTTCAGCACATACTGAAATCACAAGGCAAACCATGTCAGATCAAAAGGCACCTGCCAGGTAACACCAGCAGCTCTCAAATGATCGTTATTTATTTCCTTACTAATGCAACTATGTAAACTGTTGCTCCCTGATAAAACACCAATTAGCCACTTGACTGCATTGAATGCTTCTGTAACCACAAGCAGAAAACTAGACTAGAACACTCAAACGCTCACCGTGATGTCTTCCAACGACGAGTCGATGATTTCGTAGTTATCAGGCAGGCAGTAGAACTTCAGTGTGTGCAGGTTGAGGAATACGTGGTGCGTGAACTGCACACTGTGCGTGTAGGCGTGAGACTTCAAACCTCTCCCTGAGAGAGACACGTACAAGCGATGAGTCTAAACATGTCGTAATTTGGTTGCTATTCACTTGATCTTCTCAAAACCTGCTAAACTGCAGTAGTCAACATGAGGTAGCCTACCTTGGAAGTATTTACCACAGATGAGGCAAGCATACACGTTGATGTGTGAGAGAGAGATGGAGCACAACTTTTCAAAGTCGAAGTCCAACACGCTCCTGGAGAGAGAAGTTTATGATGGATAGATCAGTTAGAAAATAGAAACATGTTCTCCCATGATGAACATAAGGCTGCACAGAACTAACAAGTTAACGCCACTGTGAGATGAAGGCTAACATTAGCTACCTGTTTATTGTGTCAAGGTATGGACAGTGGCGGCTTCTTCGATCTTCTGAGTCATTAGAGCGGCCAAGTTTGGATGGCACTGTAAAACAAATCTCCACGTTATTTAGCACTTATGTAATAGAACACATACATTAGCTCTAGCTTGCTGCACAAGCCATGTGAGTTTAATGCTTAAATAAGCTATTAAGCGACCACTAATTTCCACATTTACAATAATTAATTTCACTAACTTATGTTAACGTTAATATCTACTGGTGCAAGTTCCACTAAAACAATTGGAAACAGTGTTCAGCTAGCTAAGTTTAGTCGGTCCGTGGTAAACGTAGCTAGCACGTATTAGCCTAGCTAGCTTTGGAAGCTACATTTCACTAGCATAACAAAGTGTAGTATCTAGTTAGCTACCATCGTCGTCATCGTCGTCTTCAAAGTCAGCTTCCCGTTCTCTCTTTACAGAAACCATTGTGCAATATTATTAAAGATATATAAGTTATGAAAACAATTGAGTCAAGCTAGCAGTCTAGCCAACTAGGACGTTCACAAATAGCATAAACGTGTAGCCAATACCCTAAACACCGTGCACCTACTAGTTCCCGGTCATATCTGGGCCAACCAAACCCAACCCCAACGTTTACTAGAGGCCACTACGTAAGGTTCAATCTAGCAATCTTCATCATCAACCCATTTCGTGCTAATTTACGTCTACCAACTTGTATATATATAATATATAAAAAACTAATTGATCAGATGATGATGACTGTTGGCGGAACTACCAGATGTTCAACTCAGGGTGCATTTATGTCTGGACAGAAAAACCCTTTCACAAAGCTTGATTGATGTTGCGATGCAGTTTGTTGGGTTGGGGAACAGCTTTGAAGGGAGTAGCCAATAATTCACGTTCCAAATAACTAAATATTTAAAGTTATATTATTTAGGATGGATATTTTAGGGGATGATGAAGCCCAGGATCTGAAATTTAAACCTGGGGGTCGTTTGGACATGAGCCATGGTTTCTTACACCACATCCGAAGGAACCAGATTGCCAGGTGACCGCCAACCGCAGGCTAGCTAGCTTGTGTTATAGCAAACATTGAAGACTTATCATTCAGTATACTTTCTGGATGTACCTAGTGAAGTCTTTGATAAGTATGTCTTTGCTATAACGATCGATAATTTCCCTCATTGCTGGCACCCCGGACATGCGCAGAACGGGCATAAGGGGGCCCCCTATTTCTGTTCTGATATGGGTTTTCATCAAACAACTTTTATTACAAATAACGTAATCAATCAGTGATACTGGTGTGATAGGATTTCATATTGACCAAGTGTTGTCTTGTTCGTTAGAGATGATTATGACAAGGCGGTGAAGCAAGCTAAAGAGCGCCAGAACCGCAAGCAAACAACAACTCCTAGACGCCCACGTCGACCAGACATCCAAGTTTACCATCCACGAAGAAGCAGTAAGAATAATTCAATGTTTTATTCATTTTGAACTGTCCAATATCTCGATCTAGGACTTACTCAGTGAGTGTGCTTGTGTGCTTGCAGATGGGTCGGAGACGGGTGTGGGTGGAGCAGATGAGTCGAATGAAAGTGGGTCGAGTTCGGAGGCAGAGACCCAGGGAACCGAACTGTTCTGGCTCGACTACCAGTCCGACTCCGGAAGTGTCACCTCCTTCATCGTACACAAGGTCTGCACGT
The DNA here is from genome assembly GCF_963692335.1 of Osmerus eperlanus. Classification (NCBI taxonomy): domain Eukaryota; kingdom Metazoa; phylum Chordata; class Actinopteri; order Osmeriformes; family Osmeridae; genus Osmerus; species Osmerus eperlanus. Next base: position 8,595,240 of record NC_085042.1, on the reverse strand, counting down.
TAGCGTGTGTAACCGGCACACTGTTATAATGTTAGGTACTCAGGGAGTTAGATAGCTGAGCGGTTAGGGAATCGGGCTATTAATCAGAAGGTTGCCGGTTCGATTCCAGGCCGTGAAAAATGACGTTGTGTCCTTGGGCAAGGCACTTCACCCTATTTGCCTCGGGGGAATGTCCCTGTACTTACTGTAAGTCGCTCTGGATAAGAGCGTCTGCTAAATGACCAAATGTAAATGTATTGCATGTAAACAATGTTATTATTAACCATGTGTAACACTACTATTACATGTAATGTTGTTGTTTTTTCAACCACATCCAAAGTCGTACAAATCAATGTCCTTGTGTCCCATGTTGACCTACCTCAGGGAGACAAGCCAGAGAGGGTGGTGGAGCGTGTTGCAGAGGGGAACGACCTGGACAGAGCCATGAGGGCAGCACTGCAGGCTCGAGTTCGACAGGAAATGGACAAACGAGGGGACAAGCGCTGAGCAACGCATCAAAGGGGATTGCTTGTGCCGTCACAGAGACAGGAGGGAGAGTGTTAAAGAAGCCAGGATCCCTTCAGTGTCCTCGTAGGAGTCCTATAGATACATATATGACAGCCGTATAACTGGGACCAGAGGAAGGACTTGAACCTAAGGCACAGAGGATGTTTCAGGATGTTGGTGGTGTTAACCAGCAAAGCTGAGCCCCATGTGCCAACTGCTCCCAGGAAGTAAACACACAGCATTTTAACGATGTAGATCACAATAACATAACAATCGTCTGCAGAGAATGCTGGTAAACTGAACCAGGTCCATGCAAACTGAACTAATTTGAGGTTTCAACCTTGAAATTGATCTTCTTGCATCTGAAAATTAGTTGCAAATCACATGATGGGGAAACGGTCGTTTTAAAAAGGGAAAGATCACAGATCAGCTGACCTGTGACCACCTGGGTGTGTGGACCATGTGGTCTCCCTGCTCTGGAGAACAGACTGACACACAGACAGAACACCAACAGGCTCTGGAGACTGTCACCCTGGAGACTGTCACCCCAGGACAGTCTCTGTCCAGTATTCCAGTCTGTTTCCATAGACTTTGTACAAAACTTACCCGTGTGTGTGTGAGTAGGAAGTTTTTGCATTTATTTACATTTGTTCTAAAAAATGTTTGATTTTTTTGTTCTCTTTGTGGTTACATGTGTTTGATTTGACTGATGAGCAAATTCAGCAGCAGTTTTGTCTTGGAGACAAATTGACTTCACTCCGTCCTCTATAAGTTATTATAGATTTTTTTTTGAGAGACTTATTTTTGATACTTTTATTTTTCTGGAAAGTCCTATGTTTGTGGTGTCTGTGTTACAGATAATAAAGGCATTCATTATGAGGAAAAAAAAAGGTGTGAAGTAGCCTAAATGCAAATCGACTGACAATAATATTCTGATTGAGCTACAGATCCTCTCTATTGTCGTCTGAATATATAATGTATGGAAGTGTGTTTTTTTCTTCTTCAGGGCCTTAACATTGAGAACTAGAGAGGGTACAATTTCTGGGGAAATTGTAGGGTGTGCTTGCTTGCGTCGCTTGTACAAGGATTTTAATGCCATTTTTACAACTGATATTCCTGTATATTTTATATAAAAATGCATAGGGCCTACTTATTATGTATAAATATTACATAGATTTAAAAGCATCTTTTTTTTTGCGGCTCATTTACAACTCAAAATACGAGTGAAGTGTAGAATGAAATAGATGTCTTCTCATTTCCCCTGCAAGAGGCAGCCTCATCGTTGAATCAAAACGAATACATTTGGCAGACCGGTGTAAAAATTGACCTAATCTCTATGACTTAAACGTCATTTTAAGTTTTTCCCTTCTCATGATATTTTCAGGCATTTAGCCTACTCATTGCATTCATTCATTAATAAAGAACCCCCTTTGAAGATTATTCTACGACGTTACCCGGCAGTAGAAGATGGAATCGCGATTCAAACAGTACCATCTGCTAACTGAAAATATGCCCCCCAAAACGTAAATAAGCTTGACATTTATTTAGTGGAAAATCGCTCATTCATAAAAAGCTCACTGGTAGCGATCATTGTCAGTAACAACGCAAAATGCGATATAGCCCTGTGTGGAGAAGCTGCCCCGGTAAATTGTACTACTACGGTACAGTACTAGACCACTGCTGTGTTCGTCTTGGTAGCGATTGCGTTGGTTGAATTGGATTTAACGTTCCGTTGTACGGTTTAAGCTGAAATTAATTATTTTCATGAACAGATTGACAACGTTTAGGCTGTGGCAATGAAGTTCAGGTTAGTAGTTAGACTTTTGATTTAAGTAAGGGGAGTGCCGAACATGTTCTGTCGCCGTTTGACTTCCTAAACAGCTGTGTACTGTAGTGTAGATGTTTTTGTAGTGTGTCTCGCGTAGGCTACAGCGTTGCAGTGAGCTACACTGGTTTGAAACCACAGGTAATGGTCATTTCACCAACAAATCGTTTACTAATGTCAGAATAAATCCTACAACGAATGTGAGGAATGTTTATTTTAACGATTGAAAACAGATAACGCTACATCATAGACCACTGTAGTATGTGTTGCCCGGGCAACACAGGCTAATGTCATGATGCTAATACTTCAGTGAAATAGTAGACTACTGTTTCCGAAAGTAGATGTACTTCCTTAATAATATCAGCTTATACTGTACATTACACATCACAATTGTGTGTCATATCACAAAGTAAAATGAGTAAATAGTTATCACCCTGGCCTCTGTGCTTGTGGCGTTTCTGCAGCTGCCTTGCAGTAAAGCTATAGTTAGCCTAGCTATCCCCCAAGTTAACAGATGCGAAACGAATGTTCTGCCAAAGGTAGTCACGCGTGTTTTCGTGACGTTAGTGACGTAGTGACGTTAGTAACGTCAGTGACTGTGGCTAGCAAATTAGCCACCGTTAGCTTCACTTTTCGCCACAAAAACTTAACTTGAGCCTAAACCATGCAACGGAACGTAAATTCCAATAGAAGAAACTCAATCGCTACCAAGACGAAACTTTTGACACCTACGTTGTCTATGTAGGCCAAATATTGACTGAGTTTTAGGGGGGCAAAAATAAATTAAAAAAATATATATATATATGTGAGAGAACAAAGGTTGTGCTCTCGCCGAAGGCTTGAGCACACCCAATAATATATATGTGAGAGAACAAAAGTTGTGCTCTCGCCGAAGGCTTGAGCACACCCAATAAGGAGACCGGGCAATACTGCTGTTCTACGCTAGGGGGCAGCACAAGCTTTGTGCGACTGAAGCTTAGTTTCTTAGATTTAGTAGACGCCCTTATCCAGAGTGACTTGAAGTAAGTACAGGGACATTCTCCCCGAGGCAAGCAGGGTGAAGTGCCTTACCCAAGGACACAACGTCATTTTGCACATCCAGGAATCGAACCGGCAACCTTCTGATTACTAGCCCGATTCTCTAACCGCTCAGCCACCTGACTCCCTACCACTCCCTAATACTGCTGTTCTACACTAGGGGGCAGCACAAGCCTTGTGCGACTGAAGCTTAGTTTCTTGTTTTGAGGGGGGCGTTGTTACAGGCTGATATACTGGGAGGGTTGCGTCTTCCTGGGTGACGCTGAGTTGCAGCCGTACCCACGCCCGCTATGGTTGTAGCTTAGTTTGGACACTTGATAGTTTAGTTACGGATTATATTTCTTTCCCACGACTACAGTTCCAACATTGGCTTGTGGGAAGGGCACCAAACAAAAAAAACACTCAAAAGAAAAATTTATACATATATATATAGGGAATTACGTCTGGAAACACAATCTGATATTTACGAACAAGCCAGGAGATAAATTCATTGTATTCAGTAATGCATGAAGACGTGCTAGTTTCCTGGCTGGGATACATGCTTGATCAAGCCATTACGTCAGTTATGCAAACACTGAACTCGGAGGGGGAGGGTTCTTTGATGCTATTGGTGGGATGGAACCACACCCCTTAGTTCCTGTTCCCCCTGCTCTTTCTGATAGGCCCACACCTCTTCCCCCGCATGTGACTGCAGTTGTTAGAGAGAAACATTCCTTCGACGACGACAAGTGTTACAGTTACAGTGTTACAGTTAGCCCCTGTTTGGCATGGGCCTGTTATGCAACATACATTACATAAATAATTGCAAGATTAAAAGGAAGCTAAATGTGGATTGTGCTTTTCTCAATCTTTTGGTTTGATCGGCAGAGGTTATTTATCTTCGTGTCTTTATTCTTTGCAATAGTCGTTTTTAGGCCTGAAATAAATTAGTGAACTGTTATACTGCTAAACGAGAACTCTAACCACACGACCTCAGACGTAGCACCGCAGATTTGGAAATGTTCTCAAGATCCCGTCAAAACTGACCATCTCACGTTGAGAGACCTAACGTTAAGACATTAAAGATCCTGGAAAGCAAATTCCATGATTTGCTTCTCAGTACATTATATATGTGTGAAATGAGTTCCTGAAAGCATGTGCAAAGCACGAAAACTTTGTTGCACTGAAATGTGGAGTTAGACTGGAGGACAGTTTCTCTTCTGTTTTCATATTAAGTTTTAATGGGCAGAGCCCAAAAATGACCGATCTACGTCACTTTGACCTGTGTGCAGAGAGGTGACAACTGTATCGTTGACGCTGTTGCCCCCAACAAAAACGAATATAAACATGGCACATTTTTATCTGCAGCCAAATGCTTTAACGCTGAGCTATACCAATTCCTCAGTGTGACGTCTCCAAAGCCAGCAGTCCACTGACCCCAATATGGCCAGTCTGTGGTGTACATTACGGTTAGACATCCTCCGATTCCTATATTAATATGCTCACATGGTCTTCCTTTCTCCAGCCACGCTCCTCTCTAGGATAGTGAGAGTTTCATGGCTGTAGCCGTTTCCTATCAGTGTGAGAGCGGTTGGTATCTGGAGCTGTGTAGCCAACACTTCGCTCCATAGTAGACTGAACACCCGGTGTTATGAGTAACTGTGTATTTTGCTTTTCGTCTGTGTGCTTGGCACAACGCATAATTTAGGTAACACAAATGTAATATGTATAACACTTGTATAGATATCAAATGTAGGCCTATTTTAGTGCGTGTCGTTAATACACTCTCAATACCAACACCAACCTATGCAGGCTACACTGAGGAAAAATCCTTTAAGACGGTAGGCCTAACCTAAACTTAATCAGCTTGCTGGTGACATTAGTTAAATTACACACCGGCTGTTCCCCCATGTTAAAGTCATACGTCTAAGACAAGCAACATGAACTTTGTGGCTCAGTACTGTACAGCCACAACGCACACCACAGCACACCAACTGGTATGTGTGAGATATAATTAGCGGCTCGCGGCTTGACCATGCCGACGTGGTCCTGAGTGAACAGCTGCTGCAGAATGGCGTCAGTATGAACACCGTTTATCCCTCTACAAATACCAGCTTCTCACAGTTATGAATTACTAAATAGTAGCTAGTAAACTTCTAGGACTCAAAATATAGGTCTTGAACTGTGGGATGTCCTCAGTATATTTGATTTGTTGACCTCAAAGTTATCTTTTTATATAGCCTATATGTACAGTATTGGTGTTATTGGTCTTGTGATCAGTGATTCGATGATTCGGTCGGGGGCACAAGGCCGCTGGTGACAATATAAACTAGCTTACAACCTATAAGCTTACGTTTCCCTACGCTATATTGTTTACTCGATCAATCTTAACTGACAGTGTTACTTTATATCTGGTTGGCCTAGTAACCAAGGAACTTTACTGAGAAATTATCTACAGGCGACCTAAACGCATACTGAAAATGTTGCAAGAAAAATTGTTTATCTTCAACTGCCGAGCAGCTGTGTGACTCAGAAGGCATGCAGGTTACATTGCCTCCAGCAAGTGAATTCAGAGAAATGTGCAAGGTCGACGCATGTCATCGTCCCTTGGACTAAAAAAGGTCTTCCTCGTGCTGCTCCTGTACTCCAGACATACCTGACCAAGTTAGCCCGAGGGAACCCGGGTTGCCGGGAATCAAATGTCGCCTCAGTATTTATGCCACGTTATGAACGTTATGAGCGGCTCCGGTTAAGGTTAGACATGTGTCATGGAGCGGATATTTGCCCCTTCACTCCACAGCTCAAACACTACTCACAGTCCTTAAAGTGTTGGTCATACAGCCACCAAATCAAATGATCAATCCATTCATCAAATTGGGAAATTATTAACTAAACAGGTACGCTAGAAACACCATCACCAAAATGTTGTTTGTTCAATGGCGTAAGATTAACAGAGCAAATACAATAGAAGTATCACCAGGCCTTAATGAACAGTCTGTGCACCATGCAGTCAAGTCTATAAATCTGTTTCAACAATAAACAATACCTGATTGTTTCCATGCTAAGAAGCAAACTAGTGTTATAGGTAAAGAAAACATGTACTAAATCTTCTAACAAATCTTCTTAATATCAAGAGCTAGGCCAAATATAAAATGTCCAAAACTGACGCTGGTTTGTGCAAATGCGAGGTAGTGACTGGTCTCCCCAATTAAACTGAGAGGATTCAGCTCATAAGATTACCAATGTAGATTTGGACTAAACCAGATTTACTGAAGGCTCAGCTGCAAAAAACCTCTGGACAAATCAGGATTTGAATGCATCGCTATACAATGCATAAAAGGTCGTTGGAAGTACAGTGGTAAAACCGTTGCGTAGTTTATGCTTACACAACCGTCTTAAGGCCTTAGTCTCATGCAGTCTGAGAACGCATTTTTCAAGCAGACACAAAAAACTTTTCTAGGCCGCACTTAATCTCACAAGGGGTTCACAGGGTCCGTTTCTGTATAAAGTCGGTACTGTACTTCTAAACATATGATATAAACCAGATTGAATAATGTCAAATTCCAGAGCAAGTCCATACTTGATTGGACAGTGATTGTGAAAGTCTGGAGGGATTGTTCTTTCAGTTATTTAACCTCTGGTTAACCAGGAAGGGTTAACTAAAATCCATCAGTTTTTCAAAATCTTACCAAGCCCCCCAAACTGACTAATTCTCTAAATTTAAAATACCCTTTGTCACTTGGACAAGTGCCTGTTAAATAAGGTTCTGTGAAGGATTGGATTGACTAGCACTACATTGTTCTCAACTTACAAGGCCCTTGGATACCTCAAGTGGAATATAATTAAAGCACAACCCCACAGGTTCTCATTTGAGCACCACCAGCTCAGTTTAACTTTATTTGACCTGCTTTTAAAATCATAAAATAAACGACACAGGCTACATGCTTCATGATGGAAAGATGCCTTTTATTTCAGGTAATTGACAGGAGGAATAAATATCAAAACCTTTGAAGACAGAAGCATTTACAGTACAAGCTACCTGATCCTCAAGATATTGGACGCACGTAGACAGAGCAAGAGTGGTTGTGGGGGAGGGAGGGAGTAGAGGAAATAGAAAAGGCACTCCTACACTCACTGTGGCCCTGCCGGCTGACCTCAGTGGTAAAAACAAATGGGGGAGAAATAACCTATACCCAAAACGCAGGCAGAGGGTGGCATGTAAACATGTCTGGTTTCTCTGTACAACACCAGACAAACTCTGCCACCCTCCCCCTCGCGCCACGGTTAGGGACACTGATGAGGAACAGCACCAGGCCCAGAGGCTGTGAACTACATTACCGGGTGAGCCGGCGACGGATCTCTGCGGAGGCACACCAAAGTTTTTCTGTAGGACCCTTTGGAACCACGAGAGACATGCCGAAAAAGGTCATGTTGTTTTATTTTTTTTCAAAATGAAAAAACTAGATTCAGAAACTCAAGCCTTCACCGTTTCAGTCGAAAGCTGCCTTCTGATTCGCTCAACTTCTGTCTCCACGCCGAGTTTGAGAACAAATAAATAATGATCTGTGTCACCATGTGCACTTTTTAAGAGCTCCTCATCGCGGTGACCGAGTCATCCTCAGGGGATAACGACAGGCCAGGTTTCTCTGTAGCTACACCCGCCGTCGATACCCAAACTGGGGAGTTCCCTCAACATCAAACCACGTTTTACAAATGTAAAAAAGACAAGACGGAAAAAGGAGTTTTTATAAATATAAATTTCAAGGTTAATAACAGACGATCCAATCGACACCATTGTTCAAACTGTCCAGTATAAACCCAGACGCCCCCTGTAGACCTTAGCAGTGACATAGCAGCTTCTGACTTTTCTGTAGTACGCCAGAAAACTGCAAAGGCCTGTTCAGGGACTCGAGAGATACTGCTCATCCTGGGGAGAACTTGAAAAACATGACTTCCTTGTTCCTCAGCCTGCAATGCTTAGCATATCTTAACCACTGACCCTAAAAAAAACGTGCCATTTTTACATCCTCCACAAAGATATGGGGAATAAAGCAAGGAAGGGGAACAAGGACAAATGGGGGAAGTTGCTCAGTACCAATAAATTACTGAAACTGGTGAGGGACACTTAAGCTCCATTTGATCCCACACAAGCAGACTTCTACTATACGGATGCCCGCAAGGTCCCTTACTAGAGTAGCACCAGTAAAAAAAAAACAAGGATGTTGTGTATACGGTCTCTGTCTGTCGACACTGATGGTAGGGCGGACCTAGTAAGTATGGCCGAACTGCAGCTGATTGGATGGTGAAGGGGAATTAGTGTAACGAATACAGCACTTAGTGTGCCATGTTTCATAGAGATGATCTGGTAACATCCAACCATTCTTCCTATATCCCTTTCCTGGGGAATGTGAAAGACGAGTCAAGAAAGCACTAGACAGCAAAGACTAAAGATGGAGAAGGAGAGAGGGGGGGGGGTTGATGAGGCCTCAATGATGCCACTACGAGGGAATTTTTATTTAGAATAGGGCCTTCTCTCCCCCATGGGTCATGAAGGCTTCTCTGTAGTATACACCAACAGGCCTGGGAGAGGAGAGCTTCACAGGTTTTAGTATTTGAGTTTTTTGGGCACTTCCCACGGGAAGGAGTCTCGGCCAAAGTGGCCGTAGGCAGCTGTCCGCTGGTACATGGGCTTCTTCAGATCCAGCTCCCTGGAATACACAATTAACTCATTTAGCAGCTGTCACACACCAGGAGAGCTCAGAGGCAGGCATCAACACTCACAGCCGTAACGCGCTCAGGTAATCAGCCAGTGGGGAGTGTCGAGAGCCACAAACAAACGGGAACAAAATAAATCGGACAGAACTTCAGGAGGCCCGCTAGGAAAGGGATGAAGCGTCCAGACTTACCCTGCCAACCTACTCGGCCTTGAGGTGTGAGGACTGCAGCTTGGAGGGAAAGCGCATCGATCCCATTTATAAATATGGCACTGAACTTTTAACAAGCCTGAGAAGTCATTGAACTTCAGTTGGAACCCCCTCCCACCGCCCCCTCTTTCTCTCTGGCGTAATAAAACGGACTTCAGCCTCTAACAGATTTGACAGCTGAACTGTGACCTTAGGCACTGCATTTGTTCCGTGGCGCAGGGGGGAGGGGGAGCGGGTCGTGAATCAGCGAGCCCTGGCTGGCACATTCAAAAGCCACACAGGAAGCAACAGCAGGCGGTGGACAAGGAATGGGTGTGGCCACGCCACTGTCCAGCCACTACACTGCAGGGCATTAAAGCCCGCCTCTAGCTGGGATTGACAGCTCAGGCAGACCGGGTTAGGGGAGAGGAGGCAAGATTAGAAAGAGGGAGGAGCGAGGGGGGCGGGATAGAGGGGAGGGTGTTGATTGGCTCAAGAGCCACGCGCACCGAGGAGGGTTCTACATTACCTGACAATGACCCCAGGTCGGAGGTCAAAGTTCTTCTTCACGATGTCCAGCAGCTCCCTCTCGCTCTTCTGGGAGGTTCCATAGTGGAAGATGGAGATGGAGAGGGGGTGGGCCACTCCGATTGCATAAGCCACCTGATACAGGACACGACAAGCAATCATCAGGTTGGACTCAAGGACTTATTAAAAATGAGGGAGGTATTATAAAAAAATTGACTCACCACCTACATCCCCCTAAACAGTCCCCTTTTTACTCAGAATGTAGCCACTAAATATAATTTTCTTAAGTGGGAGGGGCAATCCATATTGTCGGCACGTTTTACAGCTCTCCTCCCCCCCCATCCCTCCCCCTCACCTGGACCAGCACTCTCTTGCACAGCTCAGCCTTGACCAGCGACTTGGCCACCCAGCGGGCAGCATAGGCCGCTGAGCGGTCCACCTTGGTGTAGTCCTTCCCTGAGAAGGCCCCTCCGCCGTGGGCCCCCCAGCCCCCGTACGTGTCCACGATGATCTTACGACCCGTCAGGCCAGCGTCTCCCTGGCAACAGAACACAAGGACGTTTTAGGAGGAAGAGCACGTCACAACTGGTTTACTTTTCCGTCCATAAAAAAACTTGGGATTCCCATTAGGTTTAATTCAAGTTTAATTTTGACTTGGTCAACTTATTGTTACTTTGTTACTCAAATTACTTTAACATCTGTAGTCAGCTTCTCTCCCATCTTTAGTTTTCCAATGTTCTAAGAATTTACTGTACTTTTTGGGGGTAAAAGCAAAAAATCCTGACTACAAACTCCCGAAGTCAACATGTCTTCCCTGCTAGCGCCATTCACGGACGCTGTGTCTGACGCTCACCTGACCTGGAGGCGGAGTCTGAAGCTCACCTGAGGGCCCCCGATGACGAAGCGCCCGCTGGGCTGCAGGTGGTAGATGGTGTCATCGTCCAGGTAGACGCAGGGCACCACGGCCTTCACCACCTTCTCCTTCAGGGCGTCACGCATCTCGTCCAGGCAGATGTCCTCGTCGTGCTGCACGGACACCACGATGGTGTGCACGCGTACAGGCAGCATGGCGCCGCGGTCCTGCCTGTACTGGACCGTCACCTGAGGAGACGGCAAACAGTTTGAGAAGAGGCTACGGGTTAAAGGGAGGAGGGGAATAGGAGACAGTAAGGGGGACAGAAAAAGAACGTCCTGTCCCTTTTTCTTCAGGAGAAACATTTAAATAACATGACCTTGACAGAAATAGGCCAACGGGTTCAAATTCCTGCCCTGGCTCCAGTGAAGAGGTCTACCTGGGTCTTAGAGTCGGGTCTCAGCCAGGGAAGGGTGCCGTTGCGGCGCAGTTCAGCCATCTTGGCGTTCAGCTTGTGGGCAAGGACGATGGTGAGGGGCATGCACTCCTCGGTCTCGTCCGTGGCGTAGCCGAACATCAGGCCCTGGGAGAGAGACATAACGTCAGCTAAGGAAAAACTTAAACAATGCAAAGTATTCTTTTGGCTGCTGCTTTTCTCCAAGGCGCAACTACAGCACAGGAGGGGAGTGGATTTGAACTTTGTGATCCACAGTCGAAGTGCTCTAACCACCAAGCTGTCCCCCCCCCCCCCCCCCTTCCCCTTACTGCAACATAAACACAGAAAGCTGCTTCTGCCAACAGTGTTTGCTGCTGGTCGGTTGCTCTCAGGGCAGAGCAACGGACCCAAAACACACACCTGGTCCCCCGCCCCGATGTCCTCCTCGTTGCGGTCGATGTGAACGCCCTGGGCGATGTCAGGAGACTGCTGCTCCAGAGCCACCAGCACATTGCAGGTCTTGTAGTCGAAGCCTGCGAACGAGGAGGGCCGTTTAAAAAAATGGCACAGTCAGTAGTTTCGAGTGCAGAGTGGATTTGAGGGACAGCTGGGAGGGGAGGGGGAGGGCATTAGGAGAGATACGCACCTTTAGAAGAATCATCGTATCCGATGTGACGAATGGTATCACGTACGACCTTCTGGTAATCAACTGTGGCTCGTGATGTCACCTCTCCTGCCAGCAGGATCATTCCAGTCTTGGCAACAGTCTCTGCGAGAGGGAGAAATGAAAGTGAGAATGCCTTTTTGTTATCTGTGGCAGCAGTGTTGTTGCCACAAAACACAATAACCTGCTATGCACGCTTTCAATAGGGTGCTAAATAATGCAGGAAAGAGTCGCTGACTTCATAGCAGGATGAGGTTGCATCACTTTTCTCTTACCACAAGCAACCTTGGCATCGGGGTCCTGCTTAAGGTGGGCGTCGAGCACGGCATCACTGATCTGGTCGCAAATCTTATCTGTGGAAAGCAAAAGGGTTCTCAGTTATTGATCCGCTGTCTAATGAACCTTGACTTTTGTTGACGACATCGGCGGCCACACTAATTTTTCACTGCGTAGCTGAAATCGTCCACGTCGGAATGTTTCAGTTCCGTTATCCCAACTACGCATTTTATGTGATTGATCGGGACCATTAATATTGTGATGTCGAGCGCCCCTCAAATTGAGTGTGCAAACCTACTGTACGGCGGTTTTGAGTTTCCATGACCGCAGCCTGGGATCACGTGGTTGGTGACCGTTAAAATACATTACAATTAACAGTTGGCAGTCGCCTTAACACTTAACATTAAGGCGTGTGTGTACCGTTCGAAAATGTTCATCCATGCAATGTTTGTGTAGAACAAGAACTAATCTAACCATCCCGGCTTAGCGGACCATATTTAGACATCTTGGGTCTCGCGGCATCACACAATCAATAGAGTCTACGTATTTCGTCAGATTCGCATTAGGTTAGTCTATCGGTATTGGCGGGCTATCTTGTCCGCAGGTAAGGTAAAAAGCTAACTAGCCAGCTATGCGTGCTTCCTTGGTCACAATAGTAGCCTACATTTTAAGCAGGGAGCTTTGCCCTCAATATTGCTAACAGTTGCAAAAATTATGTCAGACCATTTGGCCCACCCACATATGGCCATGCGGCAAGATGCTAGCTAGCAGTAAAACACGAGGCTTGATGGACCATTAAACACAGGCAACTAGTATGTCAGGTATCGAAAGATAATTAGATATTTTTCACATGCAACAACATTTTCAGAACACTGTTGGTGAATATATAAAACACGTAAGTAATAGGCTAAAATGAAAATCGGCACTTGGTAGGCTTGTGTTTGGCTTACGGGCTAACCCGGTACTACGGCGTTAGCTACCTAGCTAATATCTTACCGGGATGCCCTTCTCCGACCGACTCCGAGGTGAACAAGAAGCAGTCCTCCTCAATAAGGGAGTTATGAAAACCGTTAATTTGTCCGTTCATCGTTTCTATAGTTCTTTACGTAAATACAAACGCTTTAGAAGTATGAAATGTATCAACACAATTACAACCGGTGCTTTAAGCTAATGGGTCCGCTTTCTCGCTCTTTCTACCCTGCTGTGGTTCATTCCAGGCATTCACGCACTGGATGGCGCAGCCTTCCACTATTTATTCTCGGTCGCGCAGACGTCACTGTGGACTCTACCATATCAAACGTGGGGGTGGAGGTTGGCCTAAAACATGGACCAGGTAGTTGGAACAACGTGTTTTGTTGGAACAAAATGTCTTTCTTTCTCTATCTCTGATAAGTATTACGAGACCAAGTCAAGGCTTTTAATTAAGTTACAAAGCAGAAAGCCTAAGTTGATCAGATTTGTCCGGAGGGTAGGGTGGGTGAAAATCTGTATTGAGTTACGTAAGAGATAACGTACACAGTCTAGGCTTTTGACTTCATTGTACAGCTTTTACTTAGTCATAAATGTATTTCAGGTTCATCAGGTGGTTACTTTTGGCAATGCTTCTGTCATAACAATGTTACCGGCAGCCGTAAATCAAATTGTGGACGTTGGTTGTAGGTCTGTTACACTTCAGTTTATGTTCAAATGGGGTTTTAGTGGGTTTTATTACACTTTATTGGATGGTGGATTTGAGAACGGCTATAATACTCATTAACGTTAACCCTGTCACAGGATACTGGTTTGATGCCCTCCAATGATATGTGATATCCATGGACAGTCGATATACATGACAACACTCAAAATGGACATTGATTGACACTTCAAAAGCAGAACCCAAGAGGTTAGTAGGTCCACCATCCAGACGTCACGTAAAACTCGCAATATCAAACACTACTTCTTCCTGAATATCAGGAAAAAACGACGCACGAGGAAGTGGTAGGAATATACAATAACCAACTATTTGTTTTACTTTAACCCCAGATAGCAAGCACTATGAAGAGTGACAAACAGTGCAGAGCAGCTCGCAATAGCCTAATATTGTGTTGTGTCACGGGGCAGATGGATGAGCGATCTAAGCTTCGTGGCTGATGTACGTGGCTGGGTGTCTGTGTAGTGTGAGTTACAGCACATGACAACCAGAGCTCTCTCAAACGTCTTTTACTTTATCTACAAAACTGATCTTTGGCCAAATCTGTGCCAGTGAAATCAAACACCATCATTGTATTTTGTTGGAGGGAAAATAATAAACAAACGGAAGCTGCTGAGTCACCAAGGATGTTGGTATGGTTTTCCTTTTCTTTACTGAGAGACATGAGTCATTTATCAATGACACGATTAAACAATTTGTTAAGACCAACCCTAGCTGCCTGATACAATAAGGTCACAATGACAATGCATTTCCCAGCAATTGTGATAGCCTAAGGGCTCCGGCGGTTACAACGAAGTATGATTTTGTTTCTATTCCTTCAACGGTTCAAGAATCACACCCTATGGAAAACAGAGTGGTTGCCTTTGGCCCACTTGGAGTTATAGTCATGATTACAATCCTGCAGGATAATAGCAAGTCTACGTGGAATACCAAAAACTCAAATGCGCTTCATTGGCTCATCGCACAATGAGGAGATTCTTATCAGGAAAACTTAATATTGCCATGCCACGCTCTGTCCTACTGAACTCTGTCCTACTGAACCCCCCCCCCCCCCCCCATCCATCTTCTTGTTGCACTACAAATGCGCTACGTGAAAGACTACTTCTGGGAGGATGTGAGGTCATAACCGATCAATGTAATCGCTGTGAAATGATTTCGGTGTAGCCTACATTTGCTTTACATGAAAATATGGCGTGACCTGTCCAGTCTTCGCTCTGTTTATCGTGTTTGTGTGTTTTGTTGCCACCTGACCATGTCACCCAACATGTCATTGGTATTGCATCAGTCCGACAGTGTCACGTTGGAGGCAAAAAAAATGTTAGGGCGTTTACAATGAATATGATATCAGCATATTTGGTTCCTAACAACTATTTCTTCATAAATCGTGTCATTAAAAAAAATCAGTCAAGGTTACGAAACTACCATTGAAATGCAATTACGTCATGCTTGTGTAACATGACAACACCAGTGTGCGTGGATAGTAGTGCCTCTTTTACACACTTTTTTTATTGGTTGCAAAACCCATGCTGATATTAGACAAGACTGAGCTTGCCTATACTATTTGGGGAATTCCCTAAATAGGGCATTTCAAAGTCCACATCCACATAGTCAATGTGGATCAATGCAGACATCCCAAGTCACCCGGGAGTCTCCCGCATTTCAATAGCGGCTCCCTGACGCCCGCAAATGCCATACAATCTCCCGTAAATCGGGGATTTTGTATTTAGAGCGAGCGAGAGACTGTCCAATGGTCATTTCAGGTACAGACAAGTGCATATCGCGCGTCCTGAGTGCATCTCGGGGGGGTGAGGGGGGGGGGGGGTAGTACGTGCTGGGATGTCTGTCAATGGTCGTATGATTGCAATAGTTGCACAGGACCACCACGCATACCCAATACAAGAACAGAAGGTAGCTGGGGAAAACGTCTTAGTTTTACACTATAGCTGTCACAAACTCCACTAACTCTTAAGTTACTTTCGTCAGGTTTCAGTTCTCATGCTTTTGTCACTTCCGACCCTGCCACTCCCTCCCGTCCTGCCGTCACCTCGTTTGGTTTTACCGGTCTAACTCACCTGCACCACCTACCTCACCTGCACCACCTACCTCACCTGCACCACCTACCTCACCTGCACCACCTACCTCACCTGCACCACCTACCTCACCTGCACCACCTACCTCACCTGCACCACCTACCTCACCTGCACCACCTACCTCACCTGCACCACCTACCTCACCTGCACCACCTACCTCACCTGCACCACCTACCTCACCTGCAGTTCTTCCCCCAAGGCCCTCTCCCTGTAAACATTCCTCTTCCTTCAGTTGCCTGCCAACGTTTTGTGGTGCCAAGATTTCTTGCCAAGATTATTTGCATTTTTCGTTCTTTGTTTTTGTCTCTCCCCAGACCGACTGTTTTTGTCCCTGCGGGCCTGCTGTATAAGCCTAGGATTCCCTGCCTGCGCCTAGTCTGATCTGCTGGCTTGTTTGACTGATCTCCTGGTTTGCCTGTTGCCTGTTGACGAGTGAACCGAGCTTTCCTTGCAATTCTTGTTTCCTTGTCCTGCTTCAGGGTTCAAACCTGCCAGTCACAGTGAACCACACAACTGTCTTACATAAGGTTGTGCGTGGTGTCTGGCCCACCAGTCTGGTCCACTTTAGTCTGGCCCACCAGTCTGGTCCACTTTAGTCTGGCCCACCAAACAGGAACAATAAGACTCTACAAACAAACCAGCTTGAGGATGAGCTTTATTCTTCCGTCTGGACAGCGTGCGTCTGTGTTGTAGAGGAACTGGAGGGCTTCAAGCTCTGACACGCTCACATCCAACCTCCTGGGAAGAGCCACACACCTCCTTCAGGATGTCAACATTCAACAACCAGTTAGTCTTGTTAGGTTTACGGAAATCGCTCCGCCCTATGACAGTCAACATCTATCTCAGTTAGTACGTACAGTACAAGCTTGCAGAACCTAATCAATCCACAATAAAAGACGATGAAGGCTAACATTTATCTGCAGATAAAACTTTGAATTTAAATCATTTTTACACAAAAGTATGCTGTGTGCGTGGATAAATATATAGTAAAAAGAAAAGAAAAAAAAAAAATATATAAGTAAAAAGAAACATAATACAGTACATTATGTGAAATGAAATATAAAATCAAATGCAATATCACTACACACCATTTTGCATTGAAATGATTGGCCAGCAGGATTCAGGCTCATCGGACACTCATAAGAAAATAAATCTTTTTGGCTTTGATTGTCATATTTTTTCTATTTGTCATTTACATACATACTCTTGCCTGTTTTAAACACAAAATACGCATATAATCACATTCTTTAGTTAAAGTTTCTATCCATATATATATCTTTATCATTGCACACGTGATCATATAACATGATTTAAAAAACAAGATTTTAGAATAGTGACAGTCCTTTGGAAAACGCTTTTCAATCACCATTGATAGTGATATTTTAAATCAACCGATAATCTACTCCTTCCCTTTTTGCACAGATCTAGTCCCTGAAATTAGCTTCAAGACATGTTCATATACAATACAGTAGCAGTTAAGTTCCAGTGAAAAATCTAGTTTCTTTTGTCTTTTTTTCAGTTCGATCTGTTGAATATAATCAAATGTGTACAATACACAAATAAATTGAATGAAATACATAAAAGTCCTTCTGGTTTCTGCAAGCACACGTATCCCGCGCTGTTCCTTTACAGCCGTTATCTAAGAGGTCAAACTGTCCTCATCACATTTAGTAAGTCTCAACAGCCAAATATTTTACAAAGAGGAGTCAAAAACAGCACTTAACGGCACAAAATCACAGTTCTGGAATGTAGAGTATGTCCAGCAAACCATGCAATCACATACATACACACACACACACACACACACCTGCGAACATCCAAATACATAATCACTTCCCAACAAACCCATTCATATAACACATACACACACAATTAGGTTACAATACAACAACACACGCACTCCTAAGTTACAGTAACAGCCCATAGGTAAATAGTCTAGGATGGTGTACTGGAGGTCACAAGCTACCAATCCAACACATTACTACTACAAATGACAGTGTCAGCTAATCACCATGACTACTGATAAAGAAGAGAGGAGGATGAGAGAGGAAGTGTGTTTGAGGGTAAGAGAAAGAGAGAGAGTGAAGTGAGAGACAGGGAGGGAGAGGGAGAAAGAGAGGGAGGGAGAGAGAGAAATGATGTGAGACACAAAGAGAGGGAGAAAGGGAGTGAGAGATAAGAGAGAGGGAGACAGGTGAAAGAGGTTAAAGACCGTAGAACTAGAAAGAGAGGAATTGAGAGAGAAGGAAAGAGGAATACAGTAATTACAAGGTACCCTGAAGGTGAACACTGCCCCCTATTGACTAGACACCTTATTGTCATCCTGGCTTTGCTGTACAGCATGTTGAATTCAGTCTAAAACTAAAGAATGCTATTGGAATGGCGTTTTTTATTTAGGTGTGGATGCATGCTTCCTTGTTCCGCATAGGGCCTTACGTTGTACAATAGAGCCATATGGCTATTTCCATGGAAACATAAGACACAATTCTCTACTGAACTGTAGACCAGACATAATTGAGGCTCCAAATTCTGTCCGAATACTTTTCGTGGAAGCTAAATGGCTAACCTCGTGAGGAGACTGTTCTCCTGCCCGCACATGCTAATCTGCAGACTAAGTCTCAGGGGCACAAAGCCTAATACACAGTTTCAAAACATCTGAGAAACAAAGCGTGAAGTTGTACTGCCCCTGGATCTCGTCGTGTGAGGCTCTCGAAAGCAGCCGACAGCCCTGCCTCACCCTGCCTCGCCCTGCCTCACCCTCCCCAGAGAGGGAGAGGAGGGAAAGGAGTGCGAGGAGGCAGAGGAGAGAAACCTTAAATTTTTTTTTAAAAAGGAGAACGCGAGAGGCTTTTAAAAATAAACCAAGACAAGGCCTCCCCTCCGATCAGAGCCCTGGCTCTGGCCTTGAAGACATGGCATCAGAGAATGTGCATTTTCACTAAAGGAAACATACAATACAGTGCATGTGTAAAACAAACCACACTGAGGAGTTAGCCATGTGGCCCCGTGACGGCAGACCAACAGACAGGGGGGGGTGGGGGGGGGGCTCCATCACAACCCCGCATCCTCGGCCCCGGCCTCGGCCCCTGCCCCGGCCTTCTCCCCTGGACTGGAGGCCTCGTCAGCGCCCCCCGCTGGCCCGTTGGGGGCATCGTTCTGGGCGCAGTGCAGACTGAGGCCCTCCACCGCTGGAGGGCTTCCGCTCCGACTGTTGCTACGGGGACCGCGGCGCTTGCGCTTGCTGGGGCTGGGGCTGCGCGAGCCCGTCTTCATGCTGTCGTCCTCGGAGCTGAATTCGGAGCTGTCGGAGGGGCTGGCTTCGGGGCTGGAGGTGGGCAGCTGGATCTGCAGCAGGGAGGGGTGGAGGAGGAAGGGAGGGATGGGGGAGGTCGAGAAGGAGGAGAGGGGGAAAAGCGGAGGAGGAGGAGAGGTGGGGGGAGAGAGAAAAGGAAGAGTAAGTAAAGGTTCCGGAGCCCTGACGGAAGCTCTGGAACCTTCTCTCCTCCCTCCTCACCTGAAACGGCTCGGTCACTCCCACGATGCTGCTCATGTTGTTGCTATAGTAACCCAAGAGGAAGTCTCCGGAACCCTTGGGCAGTTCTTCCTCGGTGAAGGTGACCTGCAAGAGGTTACGGACAGACATGGAGACAGAGAGACAGAGAGAAACAGAGACAGAGAGAGAGAAAGAGAGAGAGAATCAGAGAGAGAGAGAGAGAAACAGAGAATCAGAGAGAGAGAGAATCAGAGAGAGAGAGAGAGAGAGAGAGAGAGAGAAAGAGAGAGAATTATTAGTAAGTCGTACAGACCAATCTCTGTATTTCAGTTGCCTTCTTACGACTCTGTACCTGGGGTTCCTGTCGATGGAGATCTGCCTCATCTTGCTTCGCCCACACATACCCCACGTAGTCCTTGTGATGTTTGAACCCCACCTGGAGACGCAAAAATCGTTTTTTTTTCCTCCAAAATAACTCGACGTCTATCATGACCCAGGGCCGTGTAACTGACAGCCCGTCAACACCGGGGGAACATGAGGTACCTTGTACAGGGCGATCCAATCCCAGGAGCTACGGGCGAAGTTGGGAGCAACCTTGAACCTGGCGGTGGCGTCTGCAACGCTGTTCCACTCGTCCTCCACCATGAGAGTGACCAGGGGCATGTCCACCTTGTAGGGGAACTAAACACAGGGCCACTGTTTAGATACACTGTATTTGGCCTTTATTCAGCTTTTATTTACTGATAGGACAGTTGGAGAGAGACAGGAAAGAAAGGGGGGAATTTGTGGTCAGATGGCTGAGCGGTTAGGGAATCGGGCTACCAATCAAAAGGTTGCCGGTTCGATTCCTGGCCATGCAGAATGACGTTGTGTCCCTGGGCATGGCACTTCACCCTATTTGCCTCGGGGAGAATGACTAAATGTAAATGTAAGGTAAAGAATGGGTGCAGTGGGGGTGGAGGGCGCTGAGAGGTGTCTGACCTGCAGGGTGAAGATGGAGGCGACGGGCTTGTGGTCGCTGACGGTGTACTCCATGTGGCTGCGGTAGAAGTGCTGCGTCACCCTGGTGCCTGTGCTCAGGCACGACAAGGAGCCGTGCTTGTTGCCGCCGGCATCGGGGGCGGGGCCCGCTGGGACGGGGGCGGGGCCCGCTGGGACGGGGGCCCTCAGACGCCACAGGATCCTGTCTGTCCACGCCGGCTTACGCTTCTTACCACTGAGGGGAGGGAGGGAGTGGGGGGAGGGAGACAGAGAGGAGAGAGAAAGAGGGAGAGGAGAAAGAGAGAGAGGGAGTGGGAGAGAGAGGGAGACAGGGAGGGGAGAGAAAGAGGGAGAGGAGAAAGAGAGAGGGAGTGGGGGGGATGGAGGGATACAGAGGGAGACAGAGAAAGGGAGGGGAGAGAAAGAGGGAGGGAGAGAGAGGGGGGGAAGGGAGACAGTGAGAGGGAGAGTCAGAGAGAGACAGATCAATAAAAGAAGAAGCTACTCATAGTACTCAAGGTTGGAATGAAAACCAAAGTGATTCTGGACAGCCGAGCGGACAAACCTTGTGTCGTACGTGTGTGTCCCAGTGTCAAACTTGTACGTGGGAGGAAACTTCAGAGGACCCTCCAGAAATCCTTCCAGAACAATCTCGTTTCCTTTGGCCTTGTTCAGCTGATTACAGATTTACAGCAAAATTGGTTAGTAAACTGAAATAAAGGGTCAATCTGGAATTTTTTACATGTTGGATATAATGTTTATTAATTTTTTTAACCTAACACACATTATCAAACTGTAATGTTTACTGAAATTATTAAGATAGAGTTCTAGGTACAAAACTAGCTTGTGTAAAGAGACTACTAGGTCTCTCGTCGCCCTCTAGTGGCGTACACTACACACTGCAGGTAGGGTCCAGGATAAAGATGGACACTCAGTAAGGCTGAGATGTCTCACCTGGTCTTTCTCCCACAGAATGGAATACTTGTTGTTGTCAATGGCTGCCTTCACCACATGCATCTCCAAGTCGTCGATGCGGAAATTCAGATCCCCGAACCAGAACACCACACTAGGAAGGACAATAACGTCAACATATTTATGCGGATGTGTGTACATGTACACCTGTGTGTGTGTGTGTACATGAACACGTGTGTGTGTGACTCACTCGTGGTCCAGGACCCCGGTGGCCGTCTGGGCCTCAAACTGCTGCTGCTGCAGGATGCTCTCAAAGTCCTCCATGCGCTGCTCTGAGTTCTCCATGTGAGCAGGGAGGTGGCAGTTCAGGAAGCAGACCGAGTGACCGTACACAGACATACGGGCGCTCACACCCCCCTTGTTCCCCTGCCATCAGGAGGGAGGGAGGGAGAGGGAGAGGGGGAGAGAGAGGGAGGTCAGAGGTCACAGAGTCAGAGAGGGCGCAGCTGTGAGGAGAAGACTGACTACCCAAAGGGGGAGGGAAGGGGCAACTTGGAATGAACACGTGTTTATGTGAAACAGACATCACAGAAATGGAGAGGGGGGGGCGGGGTGAGGGGAAAAATGACTATCTCTTCATGGGGCTCAACATTCTTAGCAGCGCCCCTGACGACCAGGGCGCCCCTGACGACCAGGGCGCCCCTGACGACCAGGGCAGGTAAGGGAAGAGGCAGGCGGGGACGTGACTTGTATGTGCCGACAGGAAGCCCCCCAGCGGTGCTAACGACCTGCAGATGCCTATTATCAATATTTAACTTGGATGAATATTTCAGGTGGGTGTTTACTCTGCTCAGTGTGAGGGCTGGGCGGATCCCGTCCCCCGCTGGTCTCCCGCTGCTCTCTCTCTCTCTTCTGTTTTCTGTTAAGGGGGTCAGATGGCTGAGCGGTTAGGGAATCGGGCTACCAATCAGAAAGTTGCTGGTTCGATTCCCTGCCGTGCCCAAAATGACGTTATGTCCCTGGGCAAGGTACTTCACCCTACTTGCCTCGGAGGAATGTCCCTGTACTAACTGTAAGTCGCTTTGGATAAGAGCGTCTGATAAAATGACTACATGTAAATATAAGACAGTTCTCAGAAAAATGCCTTCAGTAATGATCTCTAATGCAAAATGATCCGGCCTGTGAAGGCTTTATATGGACGTCAGGTGACGTTTGTTTGAGCTTCCCTTGTCTGGTCTTATCACAGAGCGCAGCGCATGTCTGAAGTCCACACAGGGACGAGCCAGACGCAGAGAGCGGGAAGAGGAAGGTGTCGGGGTGAAAGGTCATGAGAGACCTGGCATTTGACACCTCCACAGAAACAGTGGGGGCTTTGTGAGACTGTCTGAGACCATCTTCTCTCTCCAGACCTGGGGGGCAGGGGGGGGCTTTTAGTCTGTCAGGTGGACCTGTCTCGCTGAGCTGGCGGTCAATGTGTGAGTGTGTGTGTGTACATGTGTAAATGCGTTGTGTGTGGGTGTGAATATAAGTGGCGTTCTGTGTGTATGTGAGTAGTGTCCTGTTTGTGTGTGTGTGTGTGTGGGGGGGCGGGGGCTCACCCAGTAGCCCCCCAGGCCTGTGCGGGTGGTCTGGGTCTGGACTCCTCTCAGGAAGGGCAGGTGGTAATACTTCGCAAAGACCAACAGCAGCACACCCTGCATACGCTGAGATGTCACCTGGGGAGAGAGAGAGAGATGGAGGGATGAGGGGGGAGAAGGAGGGATGAGGGAGAGAGCAGGGTGGGAAGGAGGGCGAGAGAGAAAGAAAGAAAGAGGGGAAGAGAGAGAGAGAGAGGGAGTGAGAAATCAAATGGAATAGTATTTGTCTCGCCCTTTTTACACACCCTCACAGAGCGCTTCAGCTGTGGCTGCATAACTGCAGCTCAACACAGAGAGAACAGAAGATATGTGCTTGTTGATACAGGAACATGTCACACCTCATCACACCTCATCACACCTCGGGCAGACCTGGTGGGGAGACTGACTGTTTGCTTATTCACATTTCCGACTTATCATAACCCAGCAAACTGTGTTCGTCTCTGTTCTACTCTCTCGCTCTCTCTTTCTCTATCTGTCTCTCTCACACACACACACACACACGTCCAAACGCACATTTTCTCTCACTCTCTTTCCCACGCACACATACACAAACACACGCACCAGAGACTCTCTCACACACACACACACACGCACACACAACCTCTCTCTCTCTCTATCTCTCTCGCATCTTTTCGCAGAAACACACACACACACACACACACACAACCTCTCTCTCTCTCTCTATCTCTCTCGCATCTTTTCGCAGAAACACACACACACACACACACAACCTCTCTCTCGCTCTCTCTCACATTTGCGTTGAGCCCTGAAGGCTGGTGCAATGTTTTGCATGAAGCAGTGGACATAAAGGAGGCCATGGCCTCCAGCCTCTCCTCTCTGTGTGAACACTCTCTCCACCTGCCCACCCAGCCTCTGACATCATCAGCAGCCTCAACAGGCAGCGCTGCAACACGTCTGGTACGCATCAGACCAGCCGACACCAGGACCAGCAGAGCTGCAGCACGTCTGGTGTGCTCGCAGACCAGCCGACACCAGGACCAGCAGAGCAGCCGTGAAACACAAGGCCTTTTTTCCCCCCCTCTCCATATTAAGACCATCTTATGGTCCCATTAGCTAATTGCTTACATAATGTACCATCGTGAGAGAGATCGTGTCAGGATCAGGATATGACACAGACAGCACTTCCTGTTTTTTTCCCTGATGTAAATACGCCCCGAAGGACGCCCCCCCCCCTCCCACATCACCAGCTACTTCCTGCGTTTCCCGTCTTGCCTGCCTCACGTAATCGCCACTCCCCCACCCCCACCCCCCACCCCCACCTCAGCCTTCAGAAGCCTGGCCGCCCTGCCTGAGCCACCCTCTGGCCAGTGCCGCACTTCCCCCACGTGAGGAAGCCTCTCTCCCTCTCTGTTCTCCCTGGCTATCTGGAAGACGTGGTTGCGTAACGGTGTGTCTTGAACCGTGAACTGGACAGAGATTGTGTGCTGTTGTGTTTATGGGCAGTGTGTGTGTGTGTGTGTGTATGGGCAGTGTGAGGGTGTGTGTGTGTGTGTGTGTGTGTGGTGGTAGCCTACTTAGCCAGTCTTTGCGAGTGTGTGTTAAATATTTCTGATCAACATCACTCAACTCTACGAGAGGTCCTGGAGGCTGTAGTTTACATGTTACCCAGAATAGACTCAACACTGAGCCCCACCAGTATGCAGTGTCTATACAGTGTGTGTATGTGATGCGTGCATGCATGATTACGTATGTGTGTATTTGTGTGTTTGTGTGTGTTTACTGTATATATACACAGTGTGTGTGTGTGATGTGTGGTGTGTAAACGCATGATTGTGTGTGAGTGATATGTGATATGATTACGAGTGTGTGGGTGTGTGTGTGTGTGCATGATTAGGAGTGTGTGTGTGTGTGTGTGTGTGCATGATTAGGAGTGTGTGTGTGTGTGTGTGACTTAGGGCTAACGTGAGTTGTTAGCCACTGTGTGAGCAGGGTTGCCCTGAATACGAACAGCCATGGTCCTGACAGTAACATCCATGCAAGTCTTCCAGAAACAACATTATCTCATTAAACGTATACCAACCTAGTTTGATCTCCAGAAAAGCCATTATCTTATCTAATCATTATCTATCGATTACATAAGTGCCCACCTAGCTAGTAATCTCCAGTAAAAGTGTTATTTAATTAAGTGTATACCGCGCTCATTTCCCTCAGTATCCCCCAGTGTCCACAACACAAAGTGTAACATGTGTTTTGCTGTTGTCAGACGCCCTCTGGGCTTGTTACACCAGCAGCTGATTAAGCCCGAAACTGTAGATGCTTCTGGAAGGGCAGCAGATGTCTTGGGTTAGGATCTGTTTTCAAGACGGACGGTCGATATCTGCCGGCCCTCGCTGTGATTGGTCTCCAGAGGCCTTCAGGTTCAGGATGGGAGGCGGAGGGGGGGAGAGTTGAGAGGGGAGGGAGGATGATTAAGAGGAAGGGTGGAGGGTGGGTTTAGGGTGTGGAGGGTTGATGGAAGGGGGAGGGTTGAGGGGAGACAGGGGAAGCGGGGGGGGGACAGGTGGAGCGGGGGGGCGGGGGCGGATGATGGACGAGGGGAGGGAAGCCTATCGCTGACAGAGGGGTGGAAACTAAGATGTCTGGTTCCAACTCCCCTTCCTGGAGACCTCGACACCTCGTGGATGTCCACCACGCCCTGGACAGCCAGACAGCCACAGAACCCACCTCAGATCCAGCATTTCCTGCTGTACTTTCCACGTGTGTAAGTCGCTTTGTATAAAAGGCGCCTGCTAAATGAATTACTGGTGAAATGTAAAAATCAACCCATGATTTCCATCAGGAGCCATGCATGCTGACACCTCCGCAGACAGCCTGGTGATGAGAGTCAGAGTCTGCTGCAGGTTCAGAGGGCCACCTGGCTGACAGAGGGGGCCTCGTCAGCCTGGCTGACAGGGCCCCATCAATCCCCAGCCTCACAGCCCCAAAAATAGCCTGTCCCTCTCTGGGAGCAGCTTGTGTGGCTCCCTGCGCTGTGCAGTTGAATCATGGCTCTCCTCTCCAGCAGGGACGGGCGACATGTTAGACTGACAGACCGACATCAACACACTGGACCAGCTGGGTCCCCCGTAACAAACACCCACTCACAAGCTCTCTCTGATCCTCCCACGCTGACTGGCCGGCTGGCCCTCTCTGTTTCTCTCTCTCTGTTTCTCTCTCTCTGTTTCTCTCTCTCTCTCTCTCTCTCTCTCTCTCTCTCTCTCTCTCTCTCTCTCTCTCTCTCTCTCTCTCACTCTCACTCTCACTCTCACTCTCACTCTCACTCTCACTCTCACTCTCACTCTCACTCTCACTACACAGACACAAACACACACTCGCTGAGTGTGACTGGATGGAAAGCGTAAATAAGGACATTGGAATAGAATGGAAAATGTTCCCTGACCAATCGTGCTGCAGCATGCCTTTGGGTGAGGGGCTCAAGATAAGCCTTAGAGCTGAGTGTGTGTGTGTGAGTGAGTGTATGTGTGTAAGAATGCGTTTGTGTGTATGTGTATGTATGTGTGTGTGTGAGAGAGACAGAGATAAATGGAGAGGAACAAAGATAAAAAGAGAATGGGGGAAGTAGAGAGCTTTTGTTAAATGTGTGTGTGTGTGTGTGTGTTATGTGCATGTGTGTGTTATTTGCGTGTGTGTGTTATGCGCATGTGTGTGTTATTTGCGTGTGTGTGTTATGTGCATGTGTGTGTTATGTGTGTTATGTGCATGTGTGTGTTATGTGTGTTATGTGCGTGTGTGTGTTATGTGTGTTATGTGCGGGTGTGTTATGTGCGTGTGTGTGTTATGTGCATGTGTGTGTTATGTGTGTGTGTCATCAAGGGAGTCTGATAGACAGGAAGATAATAGATAAATCAACACTGCACGCATGTTTGAAGTCATCAGCTCATCGGCAGAGATCTGCCTGCACATATTACACACATGACAAGGTTCTGAAAAACAGCAAGAGAGCTGTACAGCTCCAAGGGCTTTCCGCGTTTCACATGCGTGTGTGTGCGTGCGACCGTTAACTAAGTGCGTGGTTAACCATTTACTGACCAGCACGTATCCAAAGGGGCAGAGTCTTTCCATGCAGACATCGCTCCACTGGTCCGTGAACAACACGTCCTTCAGCCTCTTGTTGATCATGGAGTTCACTTCCTGTAAGCTGAGAGAGAGGTCACATTTACATTTAGCAGAGGCTCTTATCCAGAGAGACTTACAGTAAGTAACCCTAACCCTAACCCTGGCACGGCCGGGAATCGAACCAACAACCTGCTGATTAATAGCCCGACTTCCTAACCGCTCAGCCATCTGACCCCCACTCCCTCTCTCTCTCTCTCTCTCTCTCTCCCCCCCTCTCTCTCTCTCTCTGACGCCCAGGTCAACAATGACTCGTTAGTAACCGTGGCGACCAGGTACACAGAACCATCACCTCGCCCAATCTTGGAGCCATACATGCCTGCTGCTGCTGTAGCTGACTAGCTAACAAGACGGAACATACAGGAAATAAACGGTCCAATGGAGAACCGGGTTGGAGCGAGTGAGCTCACCCAATGATGTACATGTCTGTGTTCCCGTCGCCGATGTGGAGCCCTAGCAACGCGGTGATGTCATCGGGTGGCATGGCGGAGCCCACGTTCCAGGTGATGATGTGAACCCTGTTGGGGTTGAAGGAACAATCCAGCTCAATTCAACTGATATTCAAGTAAAATGCATTCATCCATTCATCCATCCTGACAGACACAGGGGACAAGGTCGGCCCCGGCATCCTGGGTAACACGCTCTCAGCTGGACACACACAGCACCTCTCTCTAACCTCCTCAGTTCATTAGATGAATTTGCTTCCTAAGTCAGAGTGGTTAGCAGAGGTCTTCTTAGCAAATCCTCTGGCCTGAGCCTGAGAGGATTCACCTCCCTAGCGCTGGACTAGTGTACAGGGCTGGGCTGCAGCTAATTGCTACAGCGAATCACTCTTAGATCAATCCCCAGGTTATTTTTAGGCAATGAAGGAATCGTGTCTGGCGTGTTTAGCTTGGGTGGAGAGGGAATCGTGTGTATGTGCATGTGTGTATGTGTTTGTGTGTGTGTCTGTGTAGTGAGAGTGAGAGTGAGAGTGAGAAAGAGAGTGAGAGTGAGAGTGAGAGTGAGAGTGAGAGTGAGAGTGAGAGAGAGAGAGAGAGAGAGAGAGAGAGAGAGAGAGAGAGAGAGAGAGAGAGAGAGAGAGAGAGAGAGAGAGAGAGAGAGAGGGCCAGCCGGCCAGTCACATGGAGATCTGTCCTGTCCTGGTTAGACTCTGACACAGTCTGGTAGTACACCCTCACACCATGTGACAGGAAGTGAGGTCGTAGTTGACATTCAGCACAGTTAGCTACGGTACACTGCAGTGCTTCAGGAGGGACATCTCTAAAGCTCTAAAGGTCTGATGGCCTTGTTACAATCTCCTTCTCTCTGTGATGAACTTTCCTCTCTGAGGCAAGCCTTTAGCCAGGGCGTGTGTGAGGGTCGTAGGAGGGTCGTGGAGCTCACCTGAAGTCCTCCACAGTCTGGGCTTGAGTGTCGGCCGTTCCCGCTACGGAGAACGCCCTCTGGGCGTGAGGGGTGAGGTGGGGAGGCAGAGGCCTGGAGGACGGGGGCTGTGGCACCGAGGCGGCCCTCATGGAGATGGGGGTCCGGGCCCCCGGGTGATGAGGGTGGCATCTTGGGGCCGGCTGCCAGGGGCCCTCCGAGGGGCCTCCAGGGGGTCTGGCGGGGCGCAGAGGTTTGGGGTGGCTGACCTCGGCTGGGGCGTCTGGGACGTCGTTGGAGGCCTGATCCTGGCTGGAGACGGGGGTCAGGCTTGGGCTCGCAGATGTCCACAGACCCCCTCCACCCTGGGGGTCCGCTGAGGCCTGCGTGCCTGGCTGGGGCTGGATGCTGGGGGGCTGGAGGCTGGGGGGCAGGGGCGGCCTCTGCCGGTCCTGGAGGGGTGTCAGACAGCGACTCGCTCTGGTTCTGGTTCTCAGGATCCATCTTCTTTCAGATTCCTGAAACGACAAACAACAGCATCCTGACGCTGTCATTGACGACGCGATTCTGTCACCTGACAGATAAACGACGTAAGTCGATGAACGTTGCATCTGCATAAACGCATGCATCTGCAGAACAAGCAGATGCATGCAGATATGAATGTGGTCCATCCAGTCCCTCAGACACATCACACTGTCATCAGCCCCTGGCTGTGAGAGTTGGCTGGGCCTGAGCAGTACTCTGTGGGCGGGCCGAGAGCAGGTCATTAAGTCCTCCAGGAGGAGGGAATGAGAGGGAGGGAGACAAGAGAGTGAGATGAGAGAGGGGGGAGAGAGAGGGAGAAAGAAGAGGAGGGAGACAGATAGGGAGTTAGAAAGAGGGAGAGAGCGAGCGAGGGAGAGAGAGAGAAAGAGGGAGAGAGAGAGAGAGAGAGAGAGGGGGAGAGAGAGAGAGAGAGAGAGAGAGAGAGAGAGAGAGAGAGAGAGAGGAGAGAGAGAGAGAGAGAGATAGAGAGAGAGAGAGAGAGAGAGAAGAGAGAGAGAGAGAGAGAGAGAGAGAGAGAGAGAGGGGGAGAGAGAGAGAGGGTGTTTAGAGAGAGCAAAACACCGAAGGGACTAAGAGGCTGGTGGGTGGGAAGGAGATGAAGCAGAGATAAAGAGAGGTAAACACAGGTGCCATGGAGATAGAGATGAGAGACGAAAGAAAGAGAGAGTGTGAGATTAAGGGGGGGGTCAAGAGAGAGAAAGGGAGACAAAAAAGGGGGAGAGGTGGAGAAAGGGAGATGGAAAGAGAGAATATATATAGAAAAGAACAGCAGGAAAGAGAGGGAGAGTGGTTAAGTGAGGGAGCCTAGTTCACCCATGTGATCTTTCCTCCACGCTACACCTCCCTCAGTTCTGGTTCGAAACTCACACACAACATCAGGCAGAGATGCCCGGGGTCTGGCTTATCGACCCTCCTCCCCTCCCCTCCCGTACCTGAGCAACCTGCCAGTCCCTGGTTACCACGGAGACCAGGAGTCAGGTCCTATCAGCTCAGAACACCTGCTTGGGGGCCGGGGAAGCTGCAGGGCGACAACACCACCGCTCCACACGGAGAGAGACACAACAACAACACGGAGAGAGAGGGAGAGAGAGAGAGAGAGAGAGAGAGAGAGAGAGAGAGAGAGAGAGAGAGAGAGAGAGAGAGGGAGAGGAGAGGGAGAGGGAGAGAGAGGGAGTGGGGAGAGGGAGAGGGAGAGAGAGAGAGAGAGGGGAGAGAGGGAGAGCAAGTCTGCAGGGAAGGATACCGCCTCTGGCCCCAGAACGCCCCGGGTCTGAGGGGAGATGAGTCAAGGACAGGCTTGGAGCTTTGCCTCACTCTGAGGTGGAGGGTGAGGGCGGAAGTGAGGTTGTCTCACGTCTCCACCCCACACACACACACACACACACACGGGACTGTGTCTGTCTGTCTGTCTGTCTGTCAGTAGGATGCCGCCCTGACAACAGAACCTCCCTGTTCTCTCCCTTCCATGATCCTCCCTGTTCCAAGCCACTTTACTATTTCAGCATCTCCCATGGAAACAGACTTCTAAAATAACCCATCCTCAGGTCGGAGCAGGAGGGACTTCAGAGAACAATTCACGGTGACCTTGACAGAAAACGGGCCACGACCTTCAGGAAGAGGTCGGTGTGGGGAGTTGCCTTGTCAGGGGGGTGGGGGGTGGGGGTTCGGTAACTGCACCCCTGCATTCCACATGCCACACTGACATGGTGTTAATATGAACCAATAGCCTGGTCCCTAGGGCACATGGCTGGGGCCCTGTGTTGGGTGTTTCTGTGGCAGGCTGGGGAGGAGGGGAGGGGGTGACTGGGTCGGTGCAACCCAGCCCCGGGGGGTGAGAGGGGAGGCAAGTTGTTCCCCACGGTGACAACATTCTGTCTCTCCAAATCATAAATCTGTCTTTTGTAAGTGTTCTTCTGTCACATGTACACACACACACTGTATCTCTCTCTCCTTTCTCTCTGGAACGGTATAATTCTCATGCTATAATCCTCTTCTCTTCCGTAGATTTTTTCTCTTTTCTACTCAGCACTCCTCCACTCAAAATCTTTTTGTGATTTTCCTCAGCAACCTAATTGTTCACATCCAAGTCCTTCAGGTTCCCAGCTCTCCTACCAGCGTCCCCTATCCCTTCACACATCATCTCTACGCCTATCCTCCAATCCCGTCTCTGTCATCCCTGCAATTTTCTCTCAGACGAACTCCAAGCGTCTGTCTACCAAACCCCATACCTAGAATTAGCCTTTTATTCTTTTTTTTTTTTTCCTTCTCCCAGTCTCTCTTTTTCCTCCTCTCCTTATCTCTCTCTCTGTGTCTCTCTCTCTGTGTCTCTCTCTCTCTGTCTCTCTCTCTCTTCTCTCTGTGTCTCTCTCTCTCTGTCTCTCTGTGTGTGTGTGTGCTCTCCTCTCTCTCCTCTCTCTCTCTCTCTCTCTCTCTCTCTGCTCTGAGGTGACACTTGTGTTCGGCCCCCTCCTCTGATTGGCTGTGTATTGTCCGTCTCAGCCAACCCCCTCACAGCCTCTGTAAGTGACGTCACCATCCCTCAGTCCCGCTGGCCTCGCTGCTCTATAGATAGACGCTCCCAGAACACATTGATTCTCATGCTCACGGTTTCTTCCTCCGCCGATATTCGACGGCGTCTCAGCGAGGTCTTCCAGCTGTGTGTTTATGACGCTTTGGGAGTGGCAGAAGAGGAACCTGGAGGAACCTGCATGTCATTCCAGGGCATCACACACGTTCCGGGGGAGACAGACTCCCACAGCAAACACTTCACATTCCACTCACGTTCGACAGGAGAGAGAGAGTCAGAGAGGGAGAGAGGGGAATGATTTGATAACAGCAAATCTGCCGTGATGTTTACATGAAGCCCCCTGAGAAGAAGAGAGTGAGAGGAAGGGCGGGGGAGAGAGAGGGAGGAGGAGAGAGAGGGAAAACAGAGTGGGAGAAAAAGAGATGGTAGATGAAAGATAGAGGACAAAACTGAGAGGGAGAGAGAGAGAGAGAGAGAGAGAGAGAGAGAGAGAGAGAGAGAGAGAGAGAGAGAGAGGGTAAAATAGAGAGAGTGAAAGATAGAGGGTAAAACTGAGAAAGAGAGAGGGTGAAAGAGAGAGGGGATCCTCACATCACAGAAGCACCACATCCGTAGCCAGGCGTTAGGAACGGTAGTCAACAGAAGGTTCCAGGCAACCACAGCCCCAGCTGAGTGGCTCAGAGACCAGCCAGGGAGAGACGGTCGAGTAACAGCTTATTCACATTGTCTGACTCCCTTCAAGGTTACGGAAAGGCCCGCTCCCCAGACACGGCTGTTCAGACCGAGCGCTGCTCTGAGGAGGTCTCCCAGGGTGTCCACAATCATCTAACATTCCTCAGCCTGATATCCTTTCAGACGGGGGTCTGAAGACAGGGTTCGGCG
Organism: Osmerus eperlanus; assembly: GCF_963692335.1. Classification (NCBI taxonomy): domain Eukaryota; kingdom Metazoa; phylum Chordata; class Actinopteri; order Osmeriformes; family Osmeridae; genus Osmerus; species Osmerus eperlanus. The sequence continues at coordinate 8,562,995 of NC_085042.1, read as the reverse complement.
TGCCACTTACAGCTGAGCAGTCTGTTGCTGCTGATAACAAACGTAAGGAGGGATGCAGTTGTGGATGTGTGAATGGATTCCTAACACTGGGAGGCCACGTCTGGGTGACTGGGTGGCTGGGTGACTGGGTGGCTGGAGTACCACACTTGCATGTGCATGGAATTAGAGGCTTACGCAATCTTAACCCTTGTGCTGCCTTCGGGTCACATGACCCAAAGGTTCATAACGAACTGTCCTTGTGTTTACCCAATTTTACCCAATACAAAAACAAATAAAAATAATTTTCTTTTAACCTTCGCAATGTGGGGGGTCTGAGACAGCCCAACGGTTAAAAGAAAATGCTTCACTTTGTTTTTGTATGCGGTAAAGTTGTCGCAATACGACGGTGGGTCACAATGACTGATGGGTCAGAATGACCCGAAGATAACACAAGGGTTAAAGTGAAGTCAATTAAATGCCCAAGAGTTACTTCCTGCCCTGCTGCTATCTGTTTAATGAGAAATATGAAATCCCTTCAAAGGGCCATGCCAGAGGATGGAACAACACAAAACATGAGCTGAGAGTGTGTGTGTGTGTGTGAGAGTGAGAGAAAGAGAGAGTGTGCATGTGTGTGTATGTGTGTGTGCGTGCAACTTAATAATCAATGGGCAATTGGGTCATGGGAAGAAAAAAAAAACTGTCAACCGTTAACCCGACCTTCGACCTTTTTTACAATAATGATCACATGACCTGGAGCAGACGAATCCCAAGTGTCTAATCTCGACCAGACGTTTGAGTCAACCCCGGCCTCTCCCAGGACAAACTGTCAGAGATTGCAGCATTTTACCAGGAAAATGTGACACATATTTACAGACTTGTGCTTGATTCCTAGCTTAGAGGGGCTGTGCCTTGTGGTAGGAGCCCCTGCAAGAGGCATGAAATCAAAATGTATTTGTATAGCCCTTTTTTTTACAAGCAATGTCACAGAGGGCTTCACATACCCCCCTAGAACTGCCCCTCAAACAACCTAAACCCTCAAGGAAGACAAGGAAAAACTCACTAGAGGAGAAAAAGCATGACAGAGGAACATCAGCAGAGCTGGATGTGACCCACAACCATAACCATAACAAGAGAACATTCCAGGCAGAAGACACCTCACTTCCCCACCAATCAGCACCCTGGAATCAAGAAAGCATTCAAACGAACCATCACTATACATCTGCCAAACTATACACTGTCTCTTAAGACGATGTCTTGTTTCAAGTTATTTCACTTTTTATTTTTTAAGTGTTTTTACATCCAAGTTTTCCTCCCTCATCCAGGGTATAAATATGAGGTTAGTCGTGTGGGCGTCCCTGTAGAGAAGACGCTGTCATGTTAATAGAAACGAACGGAGACTAATGGTTCCTGTCAGAGAGAAGTGATAATGTGCTATGAGTGTCAACAACACTATCTCAGTATAAAAACAGCAATGCTTGCGTTTCAAAATAACCTTTTCCAAAAGGAAACATCTTAGTCACGATCATAATAACATGGGTTTTGATCAAGCAATGCTACTCCAAAAAATCTTTTAACTGCGGAGATAATGTAAAATGTAGATGATGTGATGACTGAAGCCTAAAATTGAATGAGGCCAGCCACAGTCATCTGTGGCCTATTTTCATTCCTATTTCAAGGACAATTTCTAAAGAAGAAAAAACAATTGAAGGTAATTTCAATTCAGTGTTTCACAGTGGCAGATTTGATCTCTCAGAGCATGTTTGTGTGTGTTTGTATCAGAGAGATAAAGACAAGGTGTGTGTGTGTGTGTGTATGTGTGTGTGTATGTGTGTTTGTGTGTGAGTGAGTGAGTGTATTAGGGATGAAGTATAACCTCCTGATAAACAACAACTGACATTCTACTCGAGTCACATTTCCGCAAACAAGATGTTTTGAAACCAAATAATCGTAATTCGTGGAAAGGATCAAACCAAAAGATACTGACCAAACGACAGCATACACGTGTAACACTAGGCGCACGTATGGCTCATTAGTAAACATTAAATTGAATCAATAATTTATCAGGATTTAGTGAAATGATGTGTAGCCTCGGTAACCAAAGAAAACAAAGTGCATTCATCCGTACAGAAGTCCATGGTTAGATGTCATTCCACATTCAATATTAATGTACAATATTACATCACACTTAAATGTTTAGTAATGGTCATGTTTAGGAAAATGCTTAATGCATTAGAACGTTTGCGACCAATGACATGCTACATGGTTACCAGGACCGTTAACATACACAACAGTATGTTGTGTTGCTGTTGTAAGCAGTTCTACAAATTATTGATTGCTAGAATCCACGATTCTACATTTACTGTACCTACCTCTTTAGTCAAGCTTCAAGATGATCAAATGACAGACGGCGAGGAATCCTTCAATATGAAATGGATCTCGTGTAAAACCGCCCGTGGCTTGTTCGGCGTAACCTTTCCTGAGTATGACCAAGTACAGTACGAGCTGTAACTGTGTAAAAGGAGACTTCTCCCGGTTTCAATGTTGATCAAACCTGACACTTGTTCTCCTTATCAAAACATCGGTATTCACAGTGCAGGTGCTCTTTTAAGTGTAGTATTACAATGTTCTACTTTTGGCACTGGCGACATACATTTCATAAACAAATCATACACACGACCCTGTCCGCCCTCATCTGTTTAGTATCCTACTGAAAGGTATGCATATGGTGTCAGCATCCGCCGTCGATTTAACGATAAACTACAATGTAAATCTATGCCCTTCAAAATACGAAGACTATGCGTCGGTTAGGTCCACAGCACGGAGTAAGCCAGTTAATCTAAATGTAACGAAGCATTAGTGCCTCCTAGTGGTAAATTGTAGAGAAGTGCCGCTCAACCCCAAGGCAGCGGACAAGGTTAAAAGTTCCTCAAGGCGTCTACCGAAATTGAGCAACATTTGAATATCTGGATGTGAAACAATATTCTAATAGTATGGAAGCAAAGCAGTGACAATGTTTTGAATTTTAAAAGGCATTGAATACTTAATACTGAAATTGAAACACCAACGAATTCAGATCTTCAGATTTTAGCATTTGGACCCAATTCTCGGAGAAGTTAGATGGTTAAAATGCATCCAGTCTCGGTTGCCTTACCTACCCTTGGTATCCCGGATGTTTCCATCTTATTTATTTTTTTGAAGGTGGTACCAAACAAAACGCTATGGGTATTAAAACCCCAATTGGGCGAAACACTTCTTTCGTTTCTCACCCAGGGTTGTTTAATTCACCGGTTGCAATTCACCAATGAGCAACGCCCCCCTCCCTCCCTCCCTCGCCCGACGTAACGAGGAAGCGTTTGACGTGGCAAGGTCCCGGACATCACATCGGCAAGCATCACTTTAGAGCTGTAGACTAAAAGGGCAGTTGCCATATTTTGTTCATCATACACCACACCTGCTTTCAGGTCGAGTGGAGGACCTGAACAAGCAAGGAGAACCAGGCTTTCAGCGCGCCCTACGCAAAGCAAGGACAAATCATGTGGTGGTTTGTCGTTGCTAGTTTTTTCCACTGTCTGTCGGCCTATGATGTAGATTTGAAGAAACTGGATGGTCTCGCAAAAGCGAAGGTGGAGGTACGGTAACCTATATCGCGTTCTGTTTCTATACCTTTTGTCAGCTTAGTAATCCTACATTTTGAGATGTTACGTTAATGCATAGGAAACGAGGTTAAGATCATTTTCGGTATGCTTGCTTCTATAGGGGTTGGACATTCAAAATATTTATATACGTAAAGGTTTACAAGTAGACGTCTTTGGACTGCATCCATGTCGTTGTAACGGAATATATACTTACATTGAATACAGTTTCGTTTTCCATCCAGTTTGTGCGCGGGCCTGGCATAACTTTTTTAAGATCTAAACGAAGCAAAAAATACCCAATTAGTTTGGGAAGTATTTTCAAGATTCCGTCTTTATCTGAGAAATTGTAACCAACAACCACGGAAATCCGTTGTCTTCATGACGAGAATAGGTCAGTGTTATGGCTACGTGTCAGTAAAATGAGACGAAGGTCTCAAGTTACCTGACAATACCCGTTCATTAGAGACCGTGTAGCAAGTAGCCCCAGGGCATCCCTGATGGATCACACCTATAGGATGGTTTTGCAGCTTTATCCCTCCACCTCTTGGTTTCTGTACAGTAATTCACAGCCGGGCTATCGGGCATTACACAAAACTGTACTTTAAGGCAGTCTTCAATCCTGGTCCTCAGTGCCCACTGTCCTGTATGTTTTAGATTTTTCCCTGCTCTGACACACCTGATTCAAATGAAAGGCCGTTATCAGGCTTCCACAGAGCGACACATTAATTCTCTTCACGTGGAACATTCACTTGTGTACACTTAACCCTTGTGTTATCTTCGGGTCATTCTGACCCATCAGTCATTGTGACCCACCGTCGTATTGCGACAGATTTACCGCATACAAAGACAAAGTGAAGCATTTTCTTTTAACAGCTAGGCTGTCTTAGACCCCCCACATTGCAAAGGTTAAAAGAAAATTATTTTAATTTGTTTTTGTATTGGGTAAAATTGGGTAAACACAACGATGGTTCGTTATGAACCTTTGGGTCATGTGACCCGAAGGCAGCACGAGGGTTAATATTCACTGTTTCCTCCTCATGGTCATCTTTCACTCTCTCCCTCAGTCCTGTGGAGGATGACAGCTGAACAGGTTGAGAGAGGTAAGCCCTTTAGCTTTACGATACAATAATAAATAGTGTCTTTTTTTTAGATTTAAGTATAGTGCTATTTGTTGTTAATTAACTTATTTCCACAGGTCAAAGCCTTTGTCACCCAGGATATTCCTCTTTAGTATCCTTTTCGTAATGCAGTCAAACAAGAGCACATAAAACATATGCTCACTTAGAACTAGAATAGAAACTCAACTGTGTCTGTCGTCTGTGTACAAAACACCATCCACAGGGTGCCCCTGTAGCTCACCAGATACACACACACACACACACACAGTCCACATCCCCCGTGGTGAACCTTGACCTCCCCAGCCACAATCTGGTGATGAAGCACATCCCTGGGGCCGACCCTGAGCTTGTCCTCCTTAACCACTACTACGAGGAGCTGGATGTAAGTCCTGTATTTCACCCTGCCTGTAAGCGAAGATGTGATTTACTGTTTTACTTTCTACGTGCACTGTTTCTGTGTCGGTTTAGATCTGATCATCTGCTCAAATGGATTGAATGTAAAATGGATTGAGTGTTTAAGTTGTTGTGAGGGTTCTGTATAAGGAGGAGAGCTGGAGGGTTTAGGTGCAGTTCTACAGGTGTAGACATGTGAAGCTGTCTGCGATAAGCTTGTAAAACGTCTATACGCATCCATTTGATGAGATGAATGTGTCTAAGCTGGTGTGTCTGCCCTGCACAGCGCATCGGCCTGTCCGACATGACCCGCTCCGAAATCAACGAGCTCCTGGGCAAACTGGGCTTCTACAAGAAGGCCGAGCCCGAAGACGAGGTCCCGGAGGAGTTCCGCTTCTCCCCCGCCAAGGACAGCCCCTTCAAAGATGGCGAGGAGACCCCGTCCTCACCCCCGCCCACGGAGAGCGTGTCCCCAGAGGACGGGCACTCTGATCTGTAGCCCCCTCACCTAACGAAGCCAGGCCTCGTCACTGTAGCCCCGCAACAGATGTTGGGGGTTAAAATGTCTGCCAAGCAGATTCTGGATCAGCACTTAAAAAAAGGACAGAATCTCAGAAGCACAGATTTGGCCCTCCCGAGGCTCACGGTTAAGACGTTTTGTTTAGAATCTGTTTGGTCGTTCGTTTTCAAGGGGTGTGTTGGGTTTGTGTTTGTTTTTACGATGAATGTCAGGTGTCTTACGGCGTCATCGTCTCCCCACTCATCTCCCTCGTGTGCTTATGACTTCCTGTTTACTGGGAAACTGAATGACGCTCCAGGCTGTAAATCGTTCTGATTGGCTTAGAGCTGATGACCCATGTTCTGGTGGCAGAAGTGTATCACTCAGGAGGACTGCAGTGTGAATGATGTATGGGTGTCATAACTGATGTTACAATAAAAAATTACCCAAATTATTTTTTGTATCTGTGCCATTTCTGAACTGACTTTCAGATCTTTTATTAAAGCACAGCTTCCTCCCGTTTGGTGTAAGTGGCTAGCAGATCACATGGCATGTTGAACAGTACAACACTGCACTGAAGACAATGTTTAAAACAATTTAAAGCAAAAAAGACAAGTCATGATTTTCCATAGTTGGTTTAAATTTAATTCACATTTCACTGTGTTGTATAGAAACTTGTTTTATGACAATGTGTCCAAACTTATGTACAGCATTCACTAGCTTGTGGAAGCCCTTGGATGGACAGGAATATTTTAATTTAGTAATATTGGTCAATGTAAAGTCTAAAAGCACAAAGTGAAATACAACAAAAACATTTTTTTTTAATTCTTGAAAAATAAACCATTAAAATACGTATGGAATAAAATTCTCCTTTGCTAAAGTTCAGAAAATATACAGTATAAGTATATTCAAGAAAGTATATTCTGCCTTAAATCATCAATACTCTAAAGTTTACCTTTTGTAAAACTGAGCTGAAAGCCAGCTTTCATTTGGGCACAAGACTGAAGTCTACGAGGCTAGGTGTACTTATTCACTGATTTAGCACTAGACTTATTTGCTGACCTTTAAAACGTCAAACGTATAGAGTATGGTCTTAACACCCACTAAAGAATCCTTTCAATAACACGCGACCCAAGCATAAATAAAGAACTCTAAAACACACGTGCTTGGTTGTGCAGGCTGTGGTGGAGGTGGGGCACGTGCGACAAGACTGTGAGGCTTCGAGATTCTCTGTCGCTAGGTTATTATGACACGTGGGTATATTCAGGTGACAGAACAAGAACAACACGGACTTTCTCGCTGTGTTTTAGCTAGCTTAGCCATTCAGCGTCGGGCCTTTATACGTACACGGACGTTAAGTAAATTCTACGCAGAACAACATCCCAGTGTTTAAGAGTTAAACTTAAATAGAAATAATAATCAAAATCAATAACGAAATAAGGACTATTTAAAACAATTCAAGTACATACGTTTTAAAAAGCATGCAGTTTTGGTGAAACCTTTGACAGTACCAGAGTTAAAACGGCCATAATGTGAAAACATTATGAAAAGCGTTTTTGCTTCACAATTGCTATCAACAGCTTGGGTAACGTAGAAAAAAATAATTCAAAAGTTGATCAAATGTAAGCTTTTAAGAGGGAATCTTCCAAAACACGAGTAATATTGCCTATCCACTTAAATGGATTATAACTGAAGTTTCAGTATAAAATATTTATCAAAGCTCAGAAAGATCGGTAGGGCTCTGATGAACAGACTTTGGTGTTCTCTTTCTGGAAGAAGAGGGGAGTGTGTCCCAGAGAAGGGGAATCAGAAATGACGCCACCAGTCAACACAGATACCGATGCCATAACGATACGTACACACGCAGGGGGGGGATGGGGGTGGGAGGAGGGGGGTGTTAGGTTCGGGGGAGTGAGCAAGAGGGGTGCGATGGTGTGGAGGCCCTGCTCTTGGATCATGGGGTGAGCCTCACCCCAGCGCGGCCAGGTCAAAGGTCGGAGAAGGAGCGGGCCACTTTCATCTCGTGCCTGCGCAGGTGGTTGACCAGGGACTGCACGTAGGTGAAGACGCACTTCGAGTCTGGCTTTCTCCCCATGATCATCATGTCCTCCACCTCCAGTAGGGGCATGCAGTTAGCGAAGGCCCTGGAAGGGGGGAGGAGGGGGAGACAGGAAGGTAGTCAGATGGAGAATGGGAGGGAGGGAGGGAGAGGGGAGAGAGCGAGGGAGGGAGCGATGGACCATCAAAACTCCCCCAAAAGAAAAAAAAAGTCTGTCTGTTGTATCCATCTACTGCAGTGTACCGCATACATCTAATTTCAGTGCTAAAATATTAGTTATAAGCTTGCTTATGCTTATGCTTTGATGGATCCATAATTGAACTGTAAGTCATGCTTCCAACCACTAGGTGGCGACAGTTACTCAGAAGCCTTGCAGCGCTGGCGACAGCGCAGAGGGGGGCTCTGCTAGTTATAGTCTGAGCTGCCAAGCCAGGAGCAGAGAAGAAGAAGGAGAGGGGAAACACTGCAAGATAGGACAGGCAGAGCTGGACCATGGGACCTGCAGAGGGTCAGCATATCCAATAAAAACACAACTGACAGGATACAGAATAAAGCTATACTTGGTTGTCTTTCTGAGGCTGAAACATGAGGACTTTGTGCGACTTGTCTAACTCCCTATTGAGCCAAAATGGTACAATAAAATGATGACATTTTCCAGGTGGATAAACACTGGTGATTCCAAATCCAATGAGAGATAGATACAGACACAGACAGACACAGACACACACGGGACCTGCATTTCTCATTCCCAGCTACCTAGTTTCCAAGCACTGGGTCTCCAACACTGTGAATCTGCAGCTCCTTTTAAAGTGTGGAGCTCCAGATGTGCTGGTGACTGGCTCCGTGCCTGGACCTCAGCCTTGTGGCCACATACACACGCACACACACACACACACCCAGGGAGTCAGATGGCTGAGCGGTTAGGGAATCAGGCTACTAATCAGAAGGTTGCCGGTTTGATTCCAGGCTGTGCAAAATGACGTTGTGTCCTTGGGCAAGGCACCTCACCCTACTTGCCTTGGGGGGAATGTCCCTGTACTTACTGTAAGTCGCTCTGGATAAGAGCGTCTGCTAAAATGACTAAAATGTAAATATACACACACACATATATACACATTGTTGTGGAACAAACATATACCCTCTCCCACAACCCCCTCCCCCACGTTCTATCTCAGCACCGTGGAGAGATTCCTCAGTGGGCCTGCCACCCCCTCCCTCCCCCCTCCTCCTCTCACCATGAGCGTAATACCGGCGGGACTGCGACTTTAGGAGGAGTTTTTGGTTTTGACCAGGCCCTTGGTCACCAGGCCCCGGTAGAACTCCTGCAGGTACGTGTACACACACTTCCAATCCGGCTCACGCATCTGCACCATGTCCTCCACATCCAGCAGCTGGGGGCAGTCTGCCAGCCTCCTGCACCCCACCAGGACCAGGGGCAGGGGGGAGAGAGGGGGGGAGGGGGAGAGAGAGGGGGACAGAGGGGAGAAGATAGGGGAGAGGAGATGGGGAGAGAGTAGAGGAGAGAGAAGGGGAGGGGAGAGAGGAGAGGACGGAGGGGGGAGGGGAGAGAGGAGAGGAGAGAGAGGAGAGGGAGGGGGGAGGGGAGAGAGGAGAGGAGAGAGAGGGGGAGGGGAGAGAGGAGAGAGAGAGGGGGGAGAGGAGAGAGAGGGAGAGAGGGGAGAAGATAGGGGAGAGGAGAGGGGGAGAGAGTAGAGGAGAGAGAGGGGGAGGGGAAAGAGGAGAGGAGAGCGAGGAGAGGGGAGAGAGGAGAGGAGAGAGAGAGGGGGGAGAGGAGAGAGAGGGGGGGAGAGGAGAGAGAGGGGGGGAGAGGAGAGAGGAACAGCAACATAACAGAGAGAGAAGAGGTGCGGACAAGACAACAGAAAAAAGATGGAGAGAGAGAGGTGGGGGTGGAGAGAGAGAGAGAGGTGGGGGTGGAGAGAGAGAGGGGTGGGGGTGGAGAGAGAGAGAGAGGTGGGGGTGGAGAGAGAGAGAGGTGGGGGTGGAGAGAGAGAGAGAGGTGGGGGTGGAGAGAGAGAGGTGGGGGCAAAGAGGGAGGCAGAGAGGACAAAGCGTGAGCAGCCAAATCCAAGGGTTCAGGGTGAGGAAGACAGAGAAAGAAGAGACACAAAAAAATAAAAACAACAAAAGTTACAGTCTCCGTGGTGACAGACGCATCCATGAGTTGACATGCTTCATGAACATCATGACACATACTATGTGCACACACTCACAGAAATAAATAAAATAGAAAAAACACAAAAATGGCAAATGGATCGTCGGACGACATCCATTTTGCATTTGTGGTTTTGTTTTGTTGTCGTTTTTTCTGTGCACCGACACAAGAGACCGGGGAGGGGACATCAACAACAGGAAGTGGCTTTGTTTTGTCCCACATATACAAGAGAGACACGGAAAACAACACCAAGGATCCTACAGTGACTCTACAACACACACACACTGGTGGTGCACAGGGATGTTGGTGTGTGTGTGTGTGTGTCTCAGGCAGAGGGGTGTGTGGTGCCCAGGAAGAGGGTGACATTGCAACACAGTGAGGAGGTTTGGAGGAAACAGTGCCAGTCTGGTGTTCACCATTCATCATCATCATCATCACAGCTGTTCTACTGGCAGGTGACACAAACACTGGCAGGTGACAGGCCAGAGAATGAAGGGTCACAAGACCCCAAAAGAAGAAGAGTGAGAGAGGAGGAGGAAGAGGAGAGTAGAGGGTAAGTAGGAGGGAGGTTTGGGCTGCAGTCATGGCTACTTCCTGTCAGGTGGTCGTTTAGGGAATGGGCATGCACCAATCCCAGTCCAGATGGATGGAGAGTGGAGGTTGAGAGAGGAAGAGGAAGTAGTAGTAGGTGATCCATGACCTCACGGAGCATAGGGGGCGGAGCGAGAGAGACTGATGAAGGGATAAAAGGGTAGACAGACATCCGGAGGAGTACACCTTCAGGAGCCACTGGGCTGTGAATCCCATCCACCCATCCATCCCTGTGGAGACCTTGAGAGATCTCTGTCTCCCCTCCCCAGCCTGGAGGAGCAGGGAGGCTGGGAGGCAGGGAGGCTGGGCAGGGAGGCTGGGCAGGGAGGCTGGAAGGTGGGGGAGCTCAGCCCAGTTGAGCCTAAGATTCCACTAAACCAGGCCTGAATGTTGACGTTACTCAGGTCGAACTAATGACCTGGAGAGGCTGGACCGGGGAACACCTGAGGTCTGTTAGTTTGGGCACGTCGAAGCGAGGAAAGATGCTTATCTCTGGGGTCAAATGTTGGGCTGTGGTTTTGTTGGTGTTGAGTGGTCGGTGCAGCAGATGTATATCAGAAATATGGCCCAGAGGAAAGGCTTTGGCTTGGAGAAAGAGTTTCTTGCTGATGTAGGTGAAATCGTACACACAGATACACACGCTAGTCAGGAACGTCACCCACTGAAGACGTTCCTCTAAGACTTCCTGCCATCACACCTTGCAGCGCGCAACAACACGGACTGTGTCGGTTAGCTCCTGTGTGACGAACGCCCAACAAACGCGACAGTATGTTAGGAGTACTCACTCTGCCGTGCTGAAGGCCACCTCGAAGTTGTGCCTGCGGTTGCTAGGCGTCAGTTCGGAGTAGTCGAAGGCCTCTGGGAAGAAGTTGTGCACCAGAGCGCAGAACGCCATGCCGTCGCTCCAACAGGAAGAAAAGTTCTGAATCTCCACGTTCTAGGAATGAGAAAGGAAAATAACCGTCACGGAAATGAAACCGGCTTATTGCTGCTCCCCTCGGAGCACAATGAAAACCCCAGAAGGACTTAGAGGGAGGTGGTTGAAGGTAGCGACCCAGCGCGGTGGGTGCCAGGGCGGCTTGGCTCACCTCGTAGGAGCGGGTCTTGGCACGGCACCAGTCCAGCAACATCTGCTTGATGGAGTTGGCGTTGGGCACGCCGAAGCTGGTGGAACGCTGGACGTTGTTCACCTTGGCGACCGCTTGATTCCCGGGGCTGAGGAGGAGGGCTCGTTTAAAGTTCACGCCTTCTCCCTTTAGATTCTTTTTAAAGATGTATGTTATATAATTACATATATTTGGAGCATTTCATGCTTCATCAGATCGTTGGACAGGAAAGGTGGAGAGAGAGAGAGAGAGAGAGAGATCCAGCAAAGGGCCATGGCCAGATTTGAACCCCAAATCTCTGCAACCTACACGGTCCACACTTATCAGGTAAGCTCATGTGTTCTCCAGGATCCTTACCCTCCACTCTCCAGCTTCTCGATCATGGCCCGGCGAGCCTGCATGGCAGACGTCTTGGGCAGCGTCTGGGCCCTCATCAGCTCCTTACGCTTCTCCGCCTGACGACGCTCCATGGCGGCCAGACCGCCGCCGCCGCCGCCGCGAGGCGAGGCGTCGTCCTCACGGTCAAACACACTGGTAGAGAGAGGTCATAGGTCAAACACACTGGGACAGAGAGTGAGGGGTTATAGGTCAAACAATCTCTAATGATTCATTTAAGGCCTCGGTCAATGCTAACGCCAGGGATATCTGAGGACTGTTCACTCACCTGCCCACTTTCTTAGTGGATGAGGAGGAGGAGGAGAAGCTGTAGGACTTGGACTGAACTGACCCCTCTGTGGAGAATACAGGAGATGGAGACATCACACAATCAACACAAGTCCTCCGACATGACACTGACGAGGGAGACCATCTCCTGACCTAGAAGAAGGAGAAGGAGAAGAAGGAGGAGAAGAAGGAGAAGAAGAAGAAGGAGGAGAAGAAGGAGAAGGAGGAGAAGGAGGAGAAGGAGGAGGAGAAACTCACTGTCTGTCTTCTTCAGGTAGCTGGCCTCCATGATGGTGCTGCGGCTCGAGCGGCTGCCGTCATCTGGACACACAAACAAACACACGTCAGCAGTCTGGAAAGGCTTTGAGTGGTTCCCTACACGGCCTGCACAGAAGCTGGGGCGCTGCAGTTGAACGCACATTTGTATCATTTTTTGGAGGCCGTTATTTATCAATAGGACAGTAGGAGAGAGAGGAAAGAAAGTAGAAAGAGAGAGAGAGGGGAAGTCACAGTGTCATGTGACCAGTGTCATGTGACCAGTGTCCTGGGCTTACCGGACTGGGCGAAGCGGTCTGTCTTGGTGAGCTGGCTGAGGGTGGAGCCGTCAGCTGACTTCTCCACCTTCTTCACCACCACCTCCCCTGCTGCCCCCGGAGCGCGGCCCTTCTGAGCGCGCTCCTCACGGTGCTGCCGCAGTTCCTGCAGACGAGTCTCACGCTCCTTCTCTCTCTGGTCTGAGACGGAGGGGAGGAGGAGGAGAGGGAGGGAGGAGGAGTGGGAGAGGAGGGAGGAGGAGGAGGAGAGGGGAGGGGAAGGAGGAGGAGGAGAGGGAAGGGAGGGATGAGGAGAGGGGAAGGGAGGAGGAGAGGGAGGGGAAGAGGGAAAAGTCAGCGGAAAAAGGGGTTGAGGGAGGAGGAACTGAAACAAGCTTCGCCTCCTCAGACAACAAAGTCAGACTAAACAGGGAGGTCATATTTGAGCAGCAACACTTGCTGGATTCTTTCCAAAGCGTTCTCAAAAAGCCTCTGAACCCAAACAGCCTCCCTGCAGGTTTACAACTCCCACAAGCCACCTCCGGCTGTGTGTGAGCACGTGCTGTGTGAGGATCAAACAGTCCCAAACAAAGAGTCCTAATCGCTCCATCCCTTAAACCACCAGCCAAGACCAACCAGAGCTCTCCAACACGGAGATATCCTAACATCCACGCCCCCCCCGTGTAGTCTTACCTGTCCATTTACGTTCCTAAGCCCTTTGCGGTCTCACCATGACCAAGCTAAACACACAAATCGGCGGCATAGCAGAAGTGCTAGCGAGCTCTGTTTTCTGTGGCTGGATGCAGAGTCATTGTCCTGGCTCGTATCCTGCACTGCAAAAACTCTAAATATAACCAAGTATGATAATCTGTTTGTTAGATCTTAAATCTACTTGGCCTCGTTTCTAATATAAATGGCTAATCGAGTGAAGTAAACAGCCGGTTATTTACAGAAATCTTTCCAAGTCAAATCCACTTTGCACCGGCTGGCACTTTACTTGAGCTGGTTTTGTTGCACTTAAAATTGACGGGGTGCCTCCAGGAAGAGCCAACACCTCACCCCAGATGTGCCGACTAGCGTCGGCACATCTGCCGATCTGCCGATGCCGACTAGCGGGTGGACTAGCGTCCACCCCCCACCCTCACCCTCCACCCCCACCCTCCTCCCTCACCCTCCACCCCCACCCTCACCCTCACCCCCAACCTCACCTTCCACCTCCACCACCCTCCCTCACCCTCCACCCCCTCCCTCACCCTCACCCCCAACCTCACCTTCCACCTCCACCCTCACCCCCCCCCCAACACCCTCATCACACGTGGCCAGGGAGGGGAGTGTCGGTGTTCTCTCACAGCATCCAGGCTCATGCATGTTAACGGGAAGTGTTGACACGTCCCTCACCGCCAACCACAGCTCGAGCCACCGCGCACAATTAGCTTGACGAACAGGAAGCCCGGAGTGTCGAAAGGTAACATTTGTAGGGAAGGGCGACTTTAACGAGGTGTGGTTGACGATGACGGAATGTGACAGGCTGACGACGCAGGCAGGCAGGCACGGACGGGACACAAAACAACAACAAGACGAATACACACGGATTCACTCTGCCATGAACACGCCACACAAACCTGTCCTACCTATTTCCTCCTGCGTACAGCCCAGCGTGGCCTCTGGGGGCAGGACGAGAGGACGAGGGGGGGAGGGGGGCAGGACGAGAGGAGAACATGAGAGGACTGAAACTAAAGAGTGAACAGGGGGAGGGAGGGGGGGGAGAGAGGGCTCACTTCTGTAGCTAGAGAGGGAGGGGGGAGACCATAGATATAACTAAACGACTGGAAAGAGAGAGGGAGATGGAGAGGGAGAGAGAGATAGAGAAAGGGAGAGAGAGAGAGGGAGAGAGAGAGGGACATAGAGAGAGAGAAAGGGAGAGAGAGAGAGAGAAAGGGAGAGAGGGGAAGAGAGAGATGAGAGAGAGATGTTTGACAGGTCTGGTCTGGCCTCACCTCTCTTCCTCTTGCGTAGCTCCCTCATGGCTGCTCGGATCATCTTCCTCTCCTCAAAGTCTTTGGACTCGTCCAGCTGTCGGAAAACAAACAACACGGCCGTCACAGACGGAAGGAATGAGAGAGGTCGCCCCCGACAACGCTGTTCCAGCCCCTCCGAGACCCACGACACCGCTGTTCCACAGTTAAAAGTGTGTATAAAAACACTGTGTGTGTGTTTACGCTGAGGAAACGCCGGGAAAAACAACTGAGAAACTTCACAAATTATGGGTTGGAGCATAAAAAACTGCGAGAAGGTAGGATGGATGAAGGATGGATGAATATTAAGTGGAGGATGGATGAACGGATGAAGTGAATGGATGAAGTGAAGGATGGAGGAAGTGAAGGATGGAGGAAGTGAAGTATGCAGGAAGTGAGGGATGGAGGAAGTGAAGGATGGAGGAAGTGAGGGATGGAGGAAGTGAGGGATGGAGGAAGTGAAGGATGGAGGAAGTGAAGGATGGAGGAAGTGAGGGATGGAGGAAGTGAAGGATGGAGGAAGTGAGGGATGGAGGAAGTGAGGGATGGAGGAAGTGAGGGATGGAGGAAGTGAGGGATGGAGGAAGTGAGGGATGGAGGAAGTGAAGGATGGAGGAAGTGAAGGATGGAGGAAGTGAGGGATGGAGGAAGTGAGGGATGGAGGAAGTGAGGGATGGAGGAAGTGAGGGATGGAGGAAGTGAGGGATGGAGGAAGTGAGGGATGGAGGAAGTGAGGGATGGAGGAAGTGAGGGATGGAGTAGGTACCATTCTGTCCAGGACCTCCTCGTCCTCGATGGCGGCCAGCTGTTCTTCCGTCAGTTTTCCAGAGAGTTCTTCAGCTCTGGGCCGGGAGCTGGACGATCCGTTGGGGGTGACGGGGGCTTGACACGCCACCTGCACCAGCGGCACCGAAGCGAACACCGGCTCTGACACCATCACTGGCTCTGTCTCCATCTGCACACACACACACACACACAGAGAGATTAGTCATGGGGACATTTTAGGGGGATTTATTATGTTCCTTGGTAAAAATAAAAAAATGTTACACTGGTTACGTTCAACACATTATGTTCAACACAGGGATCAGGATTTCAAACAACCTCGGAAGGATGAGGGATTAATCCCCTGGTGTTTCCAGAGTGTTCCTCAGTGACGCTGACCACTCCACCCCTCCACCCCTCCTCCACCCACACCCCTCCTCCACAGCTGGACAGATACAATAGAAGAAGCCAGCACACACACCAGACCTGGACACACCAGACCTGGACACACCAGACCTGGACACACCAGACCTGGACAGGCCCCTCAACCCAACAGCTGTGTTTACAGACACACTGAGGCCCGCTGACATGCAGGAAGGCACAGACACGGGAGGATTGTACTAAACACGTCATGGACGCACTGCAGGAGCCTGTGTGTGAGATAGAGAGGAAAATAGAGAGAGGGAAGAAGAGTGGAAGAGAGAGAGACATTGAAGGAGGGAGAGAGAGACACGGGGAGAGAGAGACACATGGGGAGAGAGAGACACATGGGGAGAGAGAGACACGGGGAGAGAGAGAGAGAGAGAGAGAGAGAGAGCGGGAGAGCGAGCAGGACAGAGTCTCGGTACCCACACTGCTGACAGGCTGACACACATGATGAGTCATGGACATAAACAGCACTGTACTCTGTAAGATACCACTGGCTGTTTAACTGTTTATTTTAAGTGGCCATAAAGTCTTTAGATAACAGCTCTAAAGATATCTTCCTCTGGCTCCGCATGCATGCAGTAGACTACAGAGGTTAGCATGCTTAGGACTTCAGTGCTTTTATTGTAATTGAGCCTCTGGGCCTAACTCTGTCCAGAATTAGCCCAGGCAGCTGGCATTGTCCCCACCAACCTCCTCTCTCTAGTCTCACACTTCTAGGAGAGGCCCAGATCAGCCCCAGTCCCGGCCCCAGCCCTAGCCCCGGCCCCTGTCACAACCCATTTCCGAGGGGGCTGTAGTGATCAAAGCAGCCCTTTGGCTCTGGAGGTTTGGACCCTTGGATCTGACCCAGGGGTCAGGTTGGAGTGAGAACCACTTGACCGCAGAGGAATGTTATTTGGATGCTGCACCGGCCGGCAAACACTGACACAGACAGGCCCTTTCATCCTGAAGCTGTGACAGACAGGCCCTTTCCTCCTGGAGTTG
The DNA here is from genome assembly GCF_963692335.1 of Osmerus eperlanus. Taxonomy (NCBI): domain Eukaryota; kingdom Metazoa; phylum Chordata; class Actinopteri; order Osmeriformes; family Osmeridae; genus Osmerus; species Osmerus eperlanus. The sequence goes on along the minus strand of NC_085042.1, from coordinate 8,546,053 downwards.
GACTGTCTGAGCATCAACGGAAAGGGAAGCCTGTCTTTATAAAGACACAGTACATTTGCCTGTATTCCACTACACATTCTGTGGCTGTGTTTGTGTGTGTGTGTTTGTGTGTGTGTGTATGCTCGGTGTGTTAAGTGTGTGTGTGTCTCGGTGTCCCAGCATACTGGGTTACGCAAGAACTGTCATTGTTCCATCACTGCGGTCTCCATCCCACACAGGACAGGGGGTCAGGTAAGGTCATCATGCATGCGTCTGGAGAACGGCAGGTTTGTAACATCAGACCTCCCTCCCCTCCGGTCAGGCTGACAGACAGCATCAGCAGCTGACCCTGAGGATTCTGTCCTTCTGTCCAGCAGGACAACAGAAGGTAAAGCCACACATACCTGCCAGATATCCCTCAAAATGTCAACACACACACACACACAGTTCCCCTGCTCTCCCCTGTCCTGGCAGCCTGGCCGCCATCGCAACAACTTTCCACCGGCCTCGCAACCCTTACCTCCTGCGCACTCTTTCCAAACGCAGCGTGCTTCGTATCAGAGGTGCAAAGCCTGTCATTTCAACCGCGCATTAAACAGATGACAGAGTTTAGCCATGTCAATCACCTTCTCTCACGTCTCATTTGCTAGTCCACCCCAGACTAGTCATGTCAAGGTCAAGACTGGTCATATACTGACTGTGTGTGTGTGTGTGATCAGAGATATGTCTCTCACCCTCTAACTAGTGTGTGTAGCCTGTGTGTAGCCTGTGTGTGTGTGTGTGTAGCCTGTGTGTGTGTGTAGCCTGTGTGTGTGTGTGAGAGAACCGTAAGTGTTGGCTATATCTGCACTGGCATCAAGCTGTCTAGTTGTTAGAAAGAGACAGAATGATAAGAGTCTCTTCAGCTGGCAGCTCGTCGGTTCTGCTCTCTGCACCCAGTCACAACACATGGCTGACCCACTTTCCCCGCAATACAGCACCCTCTGTTCAGTACTTGCTGCCCCTGGCAGGAACGCTTCCTCAAAGCCCTGACACTTCCAGACCGTTCCACGATGTATTCATTTAGAAGACATTTACATTTAGTCATTTAGCAGACGCTCTTATCCAGAGCGACTTACAGTAAATACAGGGACATTCCCCCCGAGGCAAGTAGGGTGAAGTGCCTTGCCCAAGGACACAACGTCAATTGGCATGACCGGGAGTCGAACTGGCAACCTTCAGATTACTATCCCGATTCCCTTACCGCTCAGCCACCTGACTCCCTTCATTCAACGCCTTCATTCAAAGAGACGCATGTGGTACTGGTGTGGGGGGATTTGAACCTGCGATTTCTCGATCTGCAGTGAAATACTCGACCACTGAGCTGAACACACTCATCTAAGTCCCGAGACTTCGAGACTGTCTGTGTTGAGTCTTTAAAAACAAACTGTCTAGCAGCCAGACGAGACAGTTGGGAGTTGTTTGAAGAGGAATGTCATGGAGAGCCTGAAATCTCCATGACATTCCTCTTCAAGGTAGACCAGAGGGAATCACGGCTAGGATGATACTTGGGAGTCAGGTGGCTGAGTGGTGAGGGTATTGGGCTAGTAATCAGAAGGTTGCCAGTTCGTTTCCCGGAATGTCCCTGTACTTACTGTAAGTCTCTCTGGATAAGAGCATCTGCTAAAATGACTAAATGTACTGGAAGGATTCAACAACAAACAAGTCACTTCCTCCCACAGCAGGAAGTGTGTCCCTTTCCCCGACAGACACACATTCTCTCTCACACACACACACACAGCACTGCCAGAGGCCCAGTAATGCTGGGATTAGAAGATTGAAACCCACACTCTGATTCTGTCACACAAAAACAGAAACAGTCACTGGGAACTGGAGGCCGGCAGGGGAAGGAGAGCGAGGGGAGGGAGAGATGGTCGGGCTCTGATCCGGGAGGAGAGGGGATGATGTGGGATAACAATAGATGAAAACGTTTGCCGTTGGAACATTTGATCCTCCGGTTAGAGCGTGAGAGGACAGACCTGCACGCACGCCTGACAGGAGGGTTAATACTGCATACCTGGCAACCCAACCACAAGGCTCTTTCTGGTCCAACAGCCCAGAGATAAACCTTGCGCCTATGATGAAACTAAACACTCACGCAGGTAAATTCAATCACTCCCATAAACAAAACCAGGTTCCAATCAAAACCTGAGATGTCCACACCATATTAAAAGGTCATATTCCACATTAAAGGGGAAGTGAGAGATGAAAGCTGATCTGATTAGAGACTCGAGGACTGACAGGTAGGTTAGGGGGGATAAGCGCCGGGTCAGGAGGGTAGAGCGGTACCAGGCTGTTGCTGCGGGAGACGAGTCCCAGCAGGGAGGAGGTGGAGGAGGAGCGGCGAGTGGCGAAGGTGGGGGGGTGGGGCACGGCGACGGCCTTCGTCTCTCGAAGAGCCTCGGGGGTCGTCGTGGGCTCCGGCCCCCGCTCTCCTCCTCTGGGTGTCCCTTCTGTGTCCCGGGGGCGGGGGTCTGGGTGGAGCGGGGCGCCGGAGGGGGCGTCCTGGTGGAGGGGTGGAGGAGCCGCTGGCTCGGGGTGGGGCTCAGGGAGACCCAGGGCCAGGCACAGGGCTTCCACCTGCCGGGCCAGCCTCTCCTGCTGGATCCTCAGCCTCAGATTCTCCTCCTGGAGGCAGGCCAGGGCGGAGGCCAGCGGGGCCACCCGCGCCGAGGCCTCCTCCAGCCTGGCGTTAACCCGCTTCCCGAAGGCTTGCATGTCGGTGTGGATCTCCCCCACCGTGCAGCGCAGTCTCAGCTCCAGGCCGCACACCCCTCCCTCCTCCACCTCGACCACAACCTCCTCCTCGTGCTCCTCCTCCTCGTGCTCCTCCTCCTCCTCCTCGTGCTCCCCCCGGGCCAGGAGGTCTCCGATAGCCTCCTCCAGACCAGCGTCCGCACACGGGCTGTCTGGGCCGCACAGCGCCCCCGGTGGCTCGGAGGCCAGGAGGAAGTCCAGGTGCACTCCAGGCATGGCTGCTAGCGTAGCCGCTGACGTCTTAACAGTCCTCTGTCGCCCCGCAAGTCCGACCGCCTCACTTCCTCCTCCCAATCAGGATCCAATCGAGTTTAGAGAAGAACTGGATGAGGCGCTGTGGGAATTGGGAGAACCCCCCCGGAAAAGGTTTGTGAGAGGAGAGCAGGACAGCGGCTCTGCCTCTTTGGAGACGCGGTGCGGAGCAACACTCGCTCTTTATACAGTCGCAACAAATCTGCCCTCTTCAGTGTCCTAGCCGTGACAGCCAATGAGCATGCACGGAATTCCGTTTCCAAGGCAGCGGAGGCCCCGACCCCCTTTTTTTCTTTTTTTTTCAGGTGCCGTGGACGAGTCTATTTATCACTGGCCCTGCCATTATGCCACTGAGCCAGGCAGGGACTGAGGCGGAGGGGGGGGTGCTGGTGGCAACAATTCAACTCCCCCCCTCCCCCTCCCCCTCTTTCAACTCTCCCTTTTATTTCGAGCTTGTCCTTCACACCTCGATGGGCAGGCGACGGGGTCTTGGGATGGACCCCTGGGCTGGTGCAGGGGCTGGAAACTGAGTTCTACTGCCCTAAGAGCATTTCTGACAAAGCGCAAACCGTCACACCTGCCTGAGGGAGAGCAGTTGAAAGGTTTGGGTTGCAGGAGAGATCACGGAGGGACACACAGAGAACTGACAGCAGAGAAGGCAGGAGAGTCCCTCCAGAGAGCTACAGTATATCTCTGCTACGAGGGTGAGCTTGGGCCCTGGATCTGTCTGGGCCTGACCCTGGTCCTTCCTGGCCCTGACCCTGGCCCACCCTGGGCCTGACCCTGACCCTGGCCCACCCTGGGCCTGACCCTGGTCCTGGCCCACCCTGGCCCTGGTCCTGGCCCACCCTGGCCCTGGTCCTGGCCCACCCTGGCCCTGGTCCTGGCCCACCATGGGCCTGACCCTAGCCCACCCTGGGCCTGACCCTAGCCCACCCTGGGCCTGACCCTGGCCCTTGTCCTGGCCCACCCTGGCCCTGACCCTGGCCCACCCTGGTCCTGGTCCTGGTCCTTGTCCAGCCTGTCCCTGGCACAGTGAAAGGTTCCTGGAACGGCGTGTTGATCCCTGGGCCTGGCTGTGCATGATCCCCACACCATGTCAGTCCAGAGGAGACTGTGCCAGCTGCTCCTCACTGACGTGCCGAGTGCTCCGTGTGTCAGGCTGAGGTGTGTCAGGCTGGAAGCTCTGAGATGTGTGGCGCGCTGTGTGTTTACAGGAGGCCGCGCAGCGCTGAACAGGGTCAGCGTACATGTGCTGTAGCGATAAGCACTGCGACACTGTTCCAACAACGCACTTCTGGCCTTGTATCAACTTCTGGCCTTGTATCAGCTGTACACTGTAGTATCTGCACTACAAGTATGTTGTTTTGGATTAAAGTGTATGCTAAATGAATAACATTTTAAAGTATGTTCCGTGTATGGCATTGTTCACGCAAAAATGCGAATGAAACAGGCATTCCCTTCTAACAGATATTACAGACAGTCCTTTTAGTGCACAGAACAGAGAGAGACATATTCTACATAGTACAAATATACGTACATGTGTATTTTTAATTGCATGTGTGTTTGTGGTTTTAGTACGAATCAAAAGCAGCTGTTTGACTCAAACGGACATTAATTGCGTCCGTATCAGATGAGTGAAAATGCGCTTGGCGGCCTCTTCAGCTATTTACAAGAGTGTTGCTAAGAATATTCCCAGCAGCTTTATCCTGGACACGGCAGCCATGAGACAATGCTTTCAGACTGACCCCCCCCCCCCCCCCCCGCTCTCTCTATCCAAACAGACACGCCTGTCATGGCTAAATGCACTTAGGGAACAAGCGTATAACTAGCTGTTCATAAAAACACAGAGATAAAACAGGTACTAGGTAGATGGAGGCCAGCCTTTTCCTTACAGATGAAAATGTGTCGGATTGGTTTCACCAAAAAACACCAAAGAACCCCACTTGTCACATGCGTCCAAACCAACAGTCCACTTCCTGGCCAGAGTCCCTTCCCAGAGCCACCAGACCAGATGGCAGCAGAGACACCCGTGTCTCTCCAGGCTGTGCCGACAGCGGGGAGGTCCTGGGGCCCCGTACCAGGTCGACCCAGCCTGGCAGCCCGTCAGGGGGCCAGAGCCAGAGAACAGGGCCTCAGCCGGAGGCCCTCCGGTGGGCTCAGCCGGAGGGCCTCCGGGGGGCTCAGCCGGAGGGTCTCCGGCTGTCTGTCATCGCCCACCCTCTCTCCTGCACCCCGGACTCTGAGCGATGTGATGCATGTCCAGGGCAGACAGGCAGTGAGCGATGTGATGTATGTCAGGCTGGATGTGATGTATGTCAGGCTGGATGTGATGTATGTCAGGCTGGACGTGAGGCAGACAGGTGGGCACAGCTGTGGTCAGACAGGACCAGGGTCGGAACGGGCATCCATAACCCTGAGGCAGCGTGTCTCAGCCTACACACACACACACACACTGTACACACCCACACACACACACACACTGTACACACACACACACTGTACACACCCACACACACACACACAGTACACACCCACACTGTACACACCCACACACCCACACACTGTACACACCCACACACTGTACACACCCACCCACACACACACAGTACACACATTCTGACTTATCAATCAAGCTGACCCCGCGACGACTCAGCGCCTCTCTCTCGTTTTCTCTCCTGACCTTCCATCCCTCAGTCTGTCTCTCCTCGGCCTCTCCTGATTGGCCCCTTTCTGGGATGTATCTTCCGTGAGGAACAAGCCGTCTGTTTGAACTACCTTCATTCAACACACGTATATCAAAGGATTCCAGTCACCTATGCAACACCTACATATCTGTACCTACGATATCTTGGGCGAGTGTCCTTGGGCAAGGCACTTCACCCTACTTGCCTCGGGGGAATGTCCCTGTACTTACTGTAAATCGCTCTGGATAAGAGCGTCTGCTAAATGACTAAATGTAAATGTAATCTGTGTGTGTGTGTGTGTCACTACCACACCAGCCCTCTATTCTGCCTCGATCCCAAACTGTGTGGCTCTCCTTCGAGTCGAGTCCTTAATGGGTCACAGGGAAGAGAGCGCTGATAAGAGCTGAGGGAACCAGGACCACCAGAGCTGCTGGAGACCACCCCGGCAGATCTGAGAGATTCTGCTCGCTCCGCCAACCAACAGCAAGACTGATTAAAAGAACTCTTAAGAACACAGTTAAATCCACTATCTCTCATCTCGGATTACGCCACCATCCCTAATAAGGGACGTTTTTTTCCGGAGCTCTCACAGTTACTGTTGTTGAACAGCTCGTAGCATATATAACCCCCCACCCACACCCCAAAACTAACTCTCACACACCCCAAAACTAACTCTCACACTCCCTTGAACTTCCACGAGTGACCAGGCGGGGGCTCTCTGGCCCCAGACCTGCCCTCCCTTGGTTGATGCTAACCTGGAGTGATACGTCTGCCAGCAAACCTTTTCACAATCTCATTAGCCAGGCTATTTCCATGGCCGCCCGGTAGCCGGCTGTAAGCCCAAACGATCACGGTGAACGACAGGGAGAGGGAGGGGGAAGAGGGGGGGAGGGAGGGAGGGGGAGGAGAGAGGGAGAGAGGGGGGGAGAGCAGGGAAGGGAGAGGGAGGGGGAGGAGAGGGAGGGAGGGGAGGAGGGGGAGGAGAGGGCAGGGAGGGAGAGGGAGAGGGAGGAGAGGAGGGGGAGGAGAGGGCAGGGAGGGGAAAGGGAGAGGGAGGGAGGGAGAGGGGAGTGGAAGAGGAGAGGGCAGGGAGGGAGAGGGAGAGGGAGGAGAGGAGGGGGAGGAGAGGGAGGGAGGGGAGGAGGGGGAGGAGAGGGCAGGGAGGGAGAGGGAGAGGGAGGAGAGGAGGGGGAGGAGAGGGCAGGGAGGGGAAAGGGAGAGGGAGGGAGGGAGAGGGGAGGGGAAGAGGAGAGGGCAGGGAGGGGAGGGGGGGAGGGAGTTAGGGGCAGAGAGGGGGGGGAGAGAGGTTCTCTCCCCATCTCAGTCTCTCACACTGCAAACATCCCCAAATTCATCAAATGTAAGCGTAAAAATACTAGTTATGAGCTTGCTTAAATGTAAAACTAGTCACTGTGGGTGCCAGCGCAGTACAAAAATGTTTGTTTTGAATCACCGTGGCGCCCAGGTGCAGACCTGAGGTGCTAAAGCAGCATGTGATTATAGCAAGGCTGTGTGCAGAACACAACACACTGGTAACATGTGACATTTGTCAGGTTCAGTCCTTTGTCCTGACTGCTATGACAGTGGACATGATGCCAGGTTAAAGGATGACTGATGTGTTCACCATGCTATACCCTAAGCAATGTCAGGCTTGGTCAGAGAAACAACTTGAACCAACAAAGATTTTACAGATTTAGTCACAAAGCTAAAACAGAAAAACACTATACCATCAGCATACACCTTACGAGCAGCGTTGACATGAACAGTACCTGGTTGTCCTGGTGAGTCAGTCAGTCAAGCAGTCAAACATCTTCTGATGAAACGTGGATGAACTCGCTCTCGATTTGTCCGTAACTGTCGGCTTGTGTGAGACACCCCTCCTATCTGCGTCTCAATCTGTGTGTGTGTGAATGTGTGTGTGTGTGTGAGAGAGCGTGTGTATGCGTCTCACCCTAGGCCTAACTAGTTAAGACAGTCTAAGGGCACACCTTAAATCCCCCCACGTCCGAGCCCAAGCCCTCCCCCCAGACAGCTCCCTCCTCCCAGCCCCGATCAACCTGCCCCCTGATCCCCTTAACCAGATTACTGCTTCTCTCTGCATGGGGGTGGAGGACGAGACCATTAAAGAGTAAACAAGATGACCCATCGCTCCCCCTCACCCCCATCCTCACCCCCCCCAACACTCCTGGCTAATGGATGTTAGTGTACACCCCCCCCACCCTCCCCCACAGCACTCTGGGGCCTGTGGGTGGGGGGCTTCTGTTGAGGGTCAACAACTCTACTCGGTTGCCTGACTAAACAGCATTCAGCATCTGACCACCAATCACGGCTTGAGAACCAGGGAAGGGGCGGGTGCTCTGGGGTTCGGAGTCCCCTGAGAGGAAGTGATGAACGAATGATGAAGGGGGTATGAAGGGGGGATGAAGGGAGGCGCTTTGCACTGCAGAAGGTGTGCGGAGCCTGGAGTGTGGAGGTGAGCGGCCCCAGTCTGACAGCTGGGAGTAAGGAGTCCTTCCAGACACGAAGAAGAACGTACAGAGGGAACACAGAGAGTGCCGAAAGCACCTCAGTCCCTCCCTTCTGTCCTCCCTCCCTCCTGCCCTCCCTCTCTCCTGCCTCCCTCCCTCCCTCCTGCCCTCCCTCCCTCCCTCCCTCCTGCCCTCCCATACCTCATCTCATACCCTACAAGGACAAATGTGACCGGCTACCCACTCTGTTTCATAAACACCCTCCTTCCTCGTCCTCTCTCTATCCCTCACCTCTCTCTCCTTCTCATTACACTTCCACGACACTTGAACTAAGTGACCTTTATGAAAACAAAACGTAAAACATTCCACCAAAATCCACTTATTAGAATCGAGAGTTGACAGGAATTCAGCTCCAGAGCACACAACTTGTACTCGAGGGGTTAAAGGTTCTGGGACTAAATCG
>NC_085042.1:8483721-8537208 GCF_963692335.1 Osmerus eperlanus | reverse complement strand
TCTCCCTCTCCCTCTCCTCCTCCTCCTCTCCTCTCCTCTCCTCAGTAGAACAGGATGGGGAACTCGGAAGGCTAACGTTCCACATTCAGAAATGAGAACAAAAGGATAACGTTGCTCTTTCAAAAGAGAGTGTGTGTGTGTGCGGTGTGTGTGTGTGTGTGTGTGCGGTGTGTGTGTGTGTGTCTCCCTACACGTGCATGTATCCGCAGCTTTGGAAGGGGACACCTCTATTCATTATAATTTTTTTGGGAACCAAAGTAATCCAACTAAGGCTGTTAATGGAAGTCATGTGTCCTGTCCTACTGTGCTCCAGCAGCGGGGGGGGGATCCGCATGGAGGGTCTTAACGGCAGACTGTCCACCCACAGCAGATGTGTGAAGACTGGGAGCTGCAGCCCAGTAGGGGCCCCTGTCAGGGAGCCAGTCATTAATTAGCAGCCTGTAACTCCCCCCACAGGGCCACGCAGACTAACTCAACACTGGAGAGGAAATCTGCTGGAGCCCAAAGAAAACAAATAACGACCGCTACCAGGACGTACGGATGAAGTAAGGGGGGCTGTTTATGTGGATTAGAGGCTGTTGGTCTCTAACTGCACCAGAAGGGAAGAGAAGGGGATGACAGTCAGGAGGGGGGGGAGGCGGAGGGTGCGGATAACTGAGGGGCTGGCGGTTTCTCCATCTGTCGTGGCTAGAGAGAGTGTATGAGAGAGTGAAAGAGAGAGTGTGTGTGTGTGTGTGTGTGTGTGTGAGAGAGACAGTGTGTGCAAGTGGGTGTGTGTGTGCGTGACAGCGAGACAGAGTGTGTGTGTGTGTGTGTGAGAGAGCGAGACAGTGTGTGTGTGTGTGTGTCCACCTGCGTGCGCGGCAGGCTCACCTGTGCTGGTTCTCCTTGTCCTCCTGCTGGTGGAGACGTGCGGGCCGGAAGCGCTTGCTGGCCAGAGCCGCCTCCATGCTCTCAATCTCCCTCCTCCTCAGGTCCCTCAGGGCCGAGCGGATCAGACGACGCTCACACAGGTCCAGAGTCCCCTCCAGCTGCAGGGAGAGAGACAGAGAGAGAGAGAGAGAGAGAGAGAGAGAGAGAGAGAGAGAGAGAGAGAGAGAGAGAGAGAGAGAGAGAGAGAGAGAGAGAGAGAGAGAGAGAGATAATGAAGTAGACAGAGAGAGAGGGGGGGAGACAGAGAGAGAACGAGGGAGACAGAGAGAAAGAGAGACCAACAGGTGGAGACAGAGAGAAAGAAAGGCAGCAAGAGAGAGAGACAGAAAGAGAGAGACAGAAAGAGAGAGAGAGATACAGAAAGAGAAAGACAGAGAGAGACAGAGAGAGAGAAAGAGGGGGTAAGTAAGTGTGACATCACATAATCCCAGAAGACACCAGGGACACTAATCCTCTCCGAGCCCCTTCACTACAACTCCCACAAGGCTTAGCGCACACACACACACACACACACTCCTCCAGCACCACATGAGAACGCTGCTCCCTGCAGCTCACATGGTCTCCCATCCTGCCAGGAGGGCGGTCCAGACAGGGCTAATTAAACACACGGCCAGTGATCCTGAGGCCCTCTGCCCTGCACGCCGAGTCCAGCCCCCCCTGTGGAAGCTCCAGCCAGCCTCTCCATGGAAACAAAGTCTCCCCCCCCCCCTCAGCCCGACACGCTAGCCTGGCTGGCAGAGCGCTGCGGCAGGCTGCCGGCTGGGGCCTGGTCCTGCAGTGAAAGCTAATCCACCTTTTATGAGGTCTCTGATGTCACAGAGCTTATGAAGCGGACACGGTCAGGGGGCTGTCCGACGCGGCTAGGCAGCGCTGGCCGTCTGTGAGTGTGTGTGTGTGTGTGTGTGGGGGGGGGGGTCCAGGGGTCAGCAGGACTTACTGGAGGTTTTATAGTTTGGCGACAAGTGATTTCAATTTCATGAAGCTGTGAGTGACGACCACCTGAACAGCAGGGCTGGGAATGAGAACCAGACCTGCAGACCTGCACAGCTGCAGACCAGCCACTGTGGACAGAGTGAAGGGACTAGGAGGGTGTAGCTCAGTGATTAGAGCAGATCAAAGAGATCGCCGGTTCAAATCCTCCAACTGTGTGTAGCTTTGGATCAAAGCAAAAGATCAACGCATCCCATGTTTTAAAACTGGTACATGCAGCACTGTTTTAGGCACAAATTTAAAAAAGTTAAAGCAAAGATGCTTTAAGAAATAACAAAATGAATAGACTACACCTTGTACAATTGCACAAATACAGAAGACACATTCATGAAAAGGCTTCTGCACAGCACTCTGTGTGAATGAGCTTGGTAATCCAGCTGTTTGCAGGTGAGAGGAAGGCAGTTGAGAGGAAGGCATGTGAGAGGAAGGCAGGTGAGAGGAAGGCAGGTGAGAGGAAAGCAGGTGAGAGTAAGGCAGGACTCTCAGCGCAGGTCTGACAGCTGAGTCAGAACGCAGGCTCCTGTCAACACACGCTGTCACACGCAGACACGCTTACGGCAGGTAATGACTTTCTAGTTCTTACGAGCTGTCAGTCGTAGCCTATAGATATGTCAGGATGAAGGGAGGAACTGGCTTGTTCTGAGAGAGGTTGTGAGCTCCGCCCAGGCCCAGAGGGGATGAGGGGTGGGGAGTGGGGACGGGGTATCCTGGAGGAGAGAGGGTTCTGGGTTTTGAGCCTCGCTGCAGCGTGGTACACGGCAGAGCCATGGGGGGGGGGTCAAACGCAAACTGTAATTTGAGGGAATTTCTTTTTAAAGTGCTGAGTGAGTGAGTGAGGAGGAGGGGAGTCTGAGAGGACGATGAGTTTGAGAGGATGTGAGAGAGAAAGGAGGGCGGCGTGTTAACGCGAGGATAGAATGACCCGGAGAGAGAAAGGAAGTGAGGGGAAAAGAACGAGGCTTTTAGGCCTAAACATGGGCAGACGAGAGCTGGGTGGGACAGGCCAGGAACTCACTCAGGTCATTCCTCACATTCCTGCTGACTCATGAGGGGAGGGCGTGTGTGTGAGTGTGTGTGGGGGGGGGGGGAGAGGCATGGTAAGAGCTGGAGGGGGGCTGGGGACCGGGGGGGGGCAGGAGAGAGAGCAACAAGGAAATGAAAACACACGTGATCACGTCCAGCGTCGACTCTGGTTCACGCACATGCATGCCCACACACACACAGATCCCACACACACATCCCCCCCACACACACACACAGGTCACACACACTCAGATCCAGCTTAATGTACTGCTTATTGTACAGCTTATTGCTGCATGAATGGAATGATTTGATTATATGTTCAGCATACTGCCAAGTTCTGAGGTCTAGGATTGAGTGATTTATTTATTCATTTTTGCGATAAGGGGGAACAGCCTGGAGTCTGGGAAGAAACTCAGAAAAACACACTGAAGTGTCTCCCGGCAGGCCGACTTATAAATCAACCAAATTTAAATCAAAATCACATCAAAATATTTTCTATTGATGACGACAAAACAACAGCAAGTGAAATGTTAAGAGCGCGGTGCTCCTCCATGGTGAGAGCATGTGAGGTTGACGCGCTGGGTTCTCGCTGGCATCTGTGTGTCGACCAGCCAGGCCTGCTGGGATAGGCAGGGAGGATTAACATCACAAGGTGAGCTGAAACAGAATCCGTTGCTTGCGATTGTCCCCGGGGCAAAGTGGACCCGGACGCCAACTCGTTCCTAAGCAACCAAAACTGGCCGGTCGAGAGCGTCTGTTCTGATTGGTCACAACTAAGGAAGTGACAGGGCAGGCACAGAGCCAGAGGTAGGAACCGTCTCTCCCTCTATCCATTTTCAAAAAGAGAGAGAGAGAGACAGAGCGAGAGAGAGACAGAGCAAGAGAGACAGAGAGAGAGACAGAGAGTTACACCTCATGCCAACGATACAAGAAGGTAATGAGTAATCACGGAGCAAACAAAACAAACCTTTCACACGGGAGTCTGCCAAGAAAAACACAAAATAACAGTTAGGTGTCCAGACACGGAAACACACTCCTGTACACAGAGGCCTTTGACTTTCACCCCAAGAGGGTGACCTGAACAGAGCCACTGTGTCATAAAAAAGGGGGAGGAAGGGCGGGAGGAAGGAGAAAAGAGGTATAGTCCGAGTCCAGAGGTTTCCGGAAAAGTCCAGAGTTCAGTTACAAGATGACGACACCTAGCACCAATGCTTCACTGTGGGCATTTTTCAAACTGAACAACCGACCTCAGTTCTAAATCACCAACTGCCACTACCGTTAGGCTAAACCACAAGCACTGCAAACCAGCCCATTACAACCAGAAAAATACATATACATGCGTTTTATGCGGTCAAGGATGGTTTGTGAAAACCCTTGAAAGACAGAAGAATCTCAACGACCCCCGCAGCCTTAACGCAACGGAGAGCAGTGCGTTAGCGACACCGAGGCCGTCCTGCCCTCTCCAGCCCCGGCCCGAACCATCACACAGTCCTGAAAACCCCCACCCTGTGGAGCCCAAGCCAGACCAAAACGCCACGCACAGCGCTAACAGACACCGGAAACATGAGTCAGCTGTGAAAAAGATAAGAAAAATGTCACACGGACAGGTGTTCCTGAGCGGGACACGCTCCAGACACGCTGAGGAGGAGCTAGCTGGGTGAGTCAGGGATGAGGCCCGTCATCTCACCTCAGGAAACAGGACACCTGGATGTGCTGACTCAGACAGACCTGCCTGACAAACAGGACAGAGAGGGTGGTTCTAGCAGACAGAGATGAGAGAAATATGATTGCGACATAGAGGAACAATCACATGAAAGGCCAGTGTACTCAAGCCATAAGCCCTAGGAATTTAACTTCAAAAGCTTCGTATTACAGTGGCAAACATGATCTCAAATCATTTAATTTCCTCTGTCAAATATATATGATCCACACTGTACAAGTTTAAAGGGAGGGGGGGAAAGGGTTACTCGATAGGCCAACAGGAAACTGTCCAATTACACTGTAAAAAAAAATCAAACTAGACAGGAAGACAAACCTAAAAGTTTGAACTTTTCACATGCAGTCCTTTCATTAAGGAAAACACCCTTCTGACTAACTTCCTGAACAGAAACAGTGTACTTCCACCCAACACCTCCCCGTGCTTCAGAAAACCTGAAGCATGTCCATAAAGGAACCTGGCAGAAGAAACCCAATCACTGTCACTGAGGCTGGGTGAGGCCCGCTAGGCCCCCCTCGTAACACCCCTCGTCTGGGCCACTCCCTGGAGGACTCCCTGGAGGACTCCCAGCATCCAGCCTGGACAACTCCTGCCGGCCTGCACTGCAAGGCTGCCTGTCTGTCTGTCAGCCTGTCTGTCTGTTTACCTGCCTGTCTGTCAACCTGCCTATCAGCCTGCCAGCCTGCCTGTCTGTTTACCTGCCTGTCTGTCAGCCTGTCTGTCTGTCAGTTTACCTGCCTGTCAGTCAGCCTGTCTGTGTCTGGTTACCTGCCTGTATGTCAACCTGCCAGTCTGTCTGTCAACCTGCCAGTCTGTCTGGTTACCTGTCTGGTTACCTGTCTGTCTGTTTCTGGCTATTGTTGCAGGCAGGAAAACAGAGGGTGGTTATCCAGAAGTGCATCCAGCCACAGAACAAGTCTTCACAAACTGTACATTGTGTAACGCTACAAGTCAGGCTGGCAGTGAGTCATCACGTTGCAGAGTAAAACCCGTCAGTGAGGGGGGGGGGGGGGGGGGGGGGTGAAACGGCCTCCAACTGTTTCAAAGCCAACAACAACAAAAATGTTTCACTAAGTATTTCGACACGTAGATCATGTGGCAAGAATGTCAAAGACGACACTAAAACCGATCCCCAGCCATCTGAAAAGATCAAACTTATTTAGCCCAGACTGTGTTCCACTTCTCATCCAGTCCTCTGTGTCATGCCTAGACCGTCTTGACAGGAAGTACACAGACCCAAGCTGTTTGGATTAAATACAGAACAGTACTGTACAGACAGTCCTGGCAGGACCCCAGAACTGCCACAATCACACCCAGAACACAGAGAACCAGCTTGTGAGAACAAAAGGCTGCTCTGGTCCATCTCCTGTTGGGATACGAGACAGGCAGAGATGCTAGTGTGTGTGAGTGTGTGTGTGTGTGTGTGTGTGAGTGTGTCAGGTTTAGCGGGACGTTTGTACCAGTCACCAGCTGTGAGTCACAGCACCGTGAGCCAAGTGACATCACTCCATGACAGCATCATCCTGCGTCTGGACGGAATCCCCGTCTCCAGCAGCTCCTCACAGCCCAGCCTGTCTGTCTCTCTGTCTGTCTCTCTGCCTGTCTGTCTGCCTCTCTGTCTGCCTGTCTCTCTGTCTGCCTGTCTCTCTGTCTGCCTGTCTCTCTGTCTGCCTGTCTCTCTGTCTGCCTGTCTCTCTGTCTGCCTGTCTCTCTGTCTGCCTGTCTCTCTGCATGCCTGTCTCTCTGCATGCCTGTCTCTCTGCATGCCTGTCTCTCTGCATGCTGCCTCAGTAGGCCCCAGGCTGGGTCCTGACCCTGTGACTGATAGCATGTGTGCTTCTGCGTGTATCAGGAACTCTAGATTTTTGCACACATCCCTCTGTCACATGTCCTTAATAAACTTCCTCTGACATGTAGGCCACGTGTGAGGTCGCTTACAGCTACCGCTCCTTTCCTCCTTTCAGATAAAAGTATAAACACAGTGTGTGTGTGTGTGTGTGTGTGTGTGTGTGTGTGTGTGTGTCTACAGAGGGGTCGGTAGTAATAATTTCCAGAGCAGGGGTTAGAGAGCAGTCAGGCAGCAGATTGGATCAGTGCTCTGTGCTGCAGTGTTTGCCCCCAGAGTGAGTTTGCCCATATAAGGCCTCCCAGCCAGCAGCCAAGAGGCTGAGTAGATAACCACCTGCCACTGAGGACTGTCTGACTGGTGCTGTCTGACTGGTGCTGGCTGACTGGTGCTGGCTGACTGGTGCTGGCTGACGGACAACAGCAGACAAACAATTCACAAGAGAAAAGAGAGAGTAAGAAAACAAGTCAGTTTTAAAACGTGTCCTGGAGGACCTGAACTGTCCCGTAGCTTAAATCATCTACCTCAAAACTGCTCCATTACCTGGAGTGAAACACGATTTCGTAATGATAAGCTAATTCAACAACTATAAAAGGACCCATTCTGTATTGCCACAGGCTTGGTGAGTTCACAACCCACAGCACAGGCACCACACCCATCTGAATGAGAATTTGATCAGCGTGCAAGGGAACCGTCTTGTGTGTGAGACGGTTGAATGGATGCTGTTGGCCCCGCTAGCCTCTGGGCTGGAACTGAAGAACGTACCGAAGCCAAGGTCAGATTGCACCTCACCTCACCGTACAGCCATTGTCTGGGTGTGACGGAAGAGAGAGAACCAACAGTAGGAGAGATATAGAATGAAAGAGACAGACAGAGACAGACAGACAGAGAGAGAGAGACAGAGAGAGAGACATGAGGCATCATGCAGTGTCTGTAAGTGTGAGGAGTTCCAGGCTGTCAGGGTCCCACCCCTCAGAGCTCAGGACCGGGGCACCAGATCTGGGGAAAACACGCCCCCTGCCTTTCTGCTCCAGAGGACAGGGAGAAAGAGAGGGCAGATCTCCCATGAGGACAGGGAAGGCATGGGGTGTCAGAAGCGAGGGGGGGTAAGGGACATCGACAGACCCTTGGCAACAGAGTAACAATGCAGTGCTCACAAGGTCGAGGTGACCTCATGCTACTGTTTACAGTAAGCTAGGCCAAGGCCGGTTCACAGTACAGAGGGTGAGATCTACACATGTCGGTCGATCATTAATGAGGCCAACTGACTGGGGAACAGAGGCCTGGGTCTGAAGCCGATAAGGGTTATCTTTCATCTCTGTGGAGAGTCTTACCAAGGGGTGCGTCTGTGGTGCTTGTGTGGTACTGTAGCTTTGACCTGCCGGGCATTTCTCACCCACTGACACGGATCATCGATGTATGAGGTCTAACTACTGAGCCAGGAACAGGAGAGCTGATGTTGATTTAGTCTGTGTTTTCAGACGTGGTCTGGGAGCGTAAATCTTCCGATAAAATCCCCTTATCTTGTTTTTATTTATTTTTTATGGTTCTTTCTTTTTTTAAACACATCAATCATTGGTGTTCTGTTCATATCTTGTTCCTGAGTCTGGGGCTTTGACTGGCTGGCTGACGGTCTGAATGACTGGTTTTGACTAGAGCCCCAGAGCCCAAGGTCTCCTGAGAGAGAGACCAGAACATGGAACCCACTGGGAGACTCCACAACTAGGACACTGTGCTCAGCTGCACCTACTAGCCAAGCCAGGTCAGAATCTCCTCAGATCCGCACGGCACATCACAATGCAAAGCAACACAGAGGGGGAAAAAAGCAGAAATAGACAAGACAGAATAAACAAAAGAGGTTTTCTACAATCAGCTTTGTATATCTAGGGAGCGCCGCCACTTCTAAACAGAGCAAGAAGCAAAGCAAAACATCAACATCCGCAAGAGGGACTGCTGGTGGATGTCAGGAAATGCCTTTTTCCTGAGGGATTCCACACAGGAAGGCTAAAACCCCAGCTATGTGGCCTCTCTCTCTGTCTGTCTGTCACTACCGATCCCTCTCGTCCACGGTAAAGGTCCGTTACGATTACAGCAAAAACTCCTCCTGAAGAGGATTTGGTCCAAAACCATGATACCATTAGGCATGCGATGGGACACATGGGGTCCGTAAAGCCCTGTCACACTTAAATGCCCTCTTCACAAGCCTTCCTGAGGCCAGGTTGACAGAGTCGATGTCAGATTAGGTTGGAGGCGATGGAGAGAGACAGGAGAATGCAACAAGGAGAAACAAGGAGTCTGCTATACATCACACAGCGTGGCTTCCAAGTGGGACGTCCTCCTCCAGGCTGCGGAGAGACTGGAGGAGCTGTCCAAGCCCAGGCAGAGGGACCAGTTAATCAGGAGTTCCTGCCATGTCAGGGGGCCAGAGCTGTCGTCGACAAGACTGTAAATATGCGCACAGATGTCCCCCTCCGGAGTCGGAGAACACCTGCTCCGTGAATCTGCAGCAGGTACGTGCCAGACGCAGAAGAAGAAGTAGGCTGAAGACGGACATTTTTTCCGAACGCAAACTCCCTGAAGCGTGATGTCATCCTGGAAAGGTCAGACCCAACCAGGGGCCTGCCGCGTGCATCTCCGAGAGCTCGGAGGATAACACCCCCCCCCCCCCACACACACACACACACACTCTCACACACACCATCACTTTTCCAGATTCTTCCCCCCCCCCCCATTCGACAGGGTGTTTCTCCAGACAGACAAGAAGAAGCTCCAGAAGCATCGGAGATTAAGAGGCCGAGCGCGGGGAGGAATATATCAAACGCTGAAGGGAGCAGACTATCAACTACGTGATCACTTCTGGCCAGACACCAACCGTCCGAAAAAGAAGAACTCACACACACTCACTCACTCACAAACGTCTTTTTCATATTCTCCACACCAGCACGCCTCGCTTAGCGTGACGCTGGCGCGCGATGTGAAGCGTGTGACGCAGGTGGCGTGTTGGACGTGAGGGACTCTGGGGTTTGTGTGAGGCTCTTCCCGGCCCCCTCGAACTGCAGCCTCTCTGGCCAGCCTCACATCAGTCTGTCAACACTGGAGCGCAGGGCAGGAGAAACACACCACGCTCAGACACAGAGAGATCCAATAAATCTGAGATAAATAGATCCAGGTGGCGAGACCGACCACTGCCTCGCGATCCTGTCTCCAGCAAAGTCTCCTCCAATAGGATCTCCCAAGCGTTGACCAATAGGATCTCCCGAGGACCTATTGACCAATAAGATCTCCCGAGCATTGGATTCTGAGAGATTGTGGAGTGGACTTCAATGTATTTTCGATATTAAAATACATTGAAGAAGAGGAGTTGGCAGGCGACACGATCTTCCCAGCCTGTTACTACTGATGTTTGTTTGGAAGGCTCTGGGAAATGGTGACTAGGGAGTTTTGCAATTGCTTCCTGGCTTGTGTTCAACTGAGTCACCAAGGAATTCCTCTTAACAGCTATTAAGATTTTTTTTTTTGTGGAAGCACCATGCTGTTTAAATCGAATTTCAGCTAAACCAGGGACCACAAACTAGTGTGTTGGATCATTGTCGCACAATAACTGCTTAATTAATCTAGAAACAAAGAACGGTCTATCCGGTTGTATATCTGAGAATATCCACAGCCTACAACCTACAGATCACGACATATTAGTAGCTCTTGCAGATTCCCCCTTGTTAAAAACAATCTGAAACACAATAGATTAAAAATAAACCAGTCCATGATTACAAATGCAGCCAATCTCATGTTTTTCTCACCACTTTGGGGCCAAGAAACCCGGCTATATTTAGGCCTCATCACATGAACACCAGCTTCCTGTCTTATCAAATAAATACACAGGGTGTTATCTTCCCGGTTCAAACTCCAATATATTCTGTGTGTGTAAGGGGGTGGAGGGTGGCCAACACTCTGAAGCCTGAGGCACACTGTCAGTCAATGTGATGACAAGCCGGCTTTGCCAACAATACACTTCAGACTCAAAACCCCTTTCATGTATCAGTTAAGTGAGGCACTTGACTTTGAGGTGTTTTTACATAGGAATCTAATGACTTCTGAGTTAGGGTTTAGGTTCAACCAAGCCACATGACAGATGACAAGCTGGTAATGTGAAGCTTCCCAGTTGTGTACAATCGCCATGATAAAACCAGGCGGGAGAAGATGAAGATAATTCTTACTAGAAATACGCCCCCAAAGAGCTCATCTGGTGTGCAACGCAAACTCTTTCCAAACAGCCTCGTCAGAGGACTTCGCTGTGAGGAAAACACCTGCCATAAAACGTTCTAAACAGTCCCAAAGGTTGCAGGTTTTTACAGCAGCTAATCATGGCTGTTATGGTGCTGTGTTGTTAAGGTGAGATCCATGGTGTAGCACGGCACTATCTGGAATTCTCTCCTTCATCAACTGTGGCGGTGTGTGTGTATATGTGTGTGTGTGTGTGGGCCTCAGCCCATAACAGCGACTGTATCAGTAAGGCATGCAGCAGCTTGCTTTTTCAGCCCACTTGGAAAACACGTGAGCACTGACTGTACGTGCACAGACTGCACTCAGTCCGCTGTCTCTCACACAGTTACAAGGTACTTCAGACGCCTCCATCGGAGACGTCTAACAGCGAGAAAACAGTTTCAAATGCTGTGTTTGTAGAGAGGGAGGGACTGAAGAGGAACGTCAGGAGTCAGTAAGAAGTGGTGGCTGACAAACTGCCCCAAAAGGGCTGCGAAAGTGTTCATAATACCAAGAACCATGTGAACGACAGCGTAAACAAACAAAGCAATTCTACATCGCCGGCAGCTTAAAATAACCCCCCCAGACAGACTTTAAATGTTCCGTTTCATTCTTCGGATTTCTTTTTCCCACCCTGTGATGATAACGATGGAGATGACATTTGAGAATGGGTCTATCGGGACCCCTCAGGATGGGCGTGCAAGCCTCCAGAACAGCCCCAGTCTCTCTGCCCGGCTGAGCAGTGTCCCCCGGGGGCCATGCCGCAGGGCCCTGGGGTCCTGTTCACCCCGTCTGGGCCCTGCCTGAGACTGAGAGTTAACGGGTGAATCTCCGTCTCTCTATGCTTGGA
This sequence comes from Osmerus eperlanus, assembly GCF_963692335.1. Taxonomy (NCBI): domain Eukaryota; kingdom Metazoa; phylum Chordata; class Actinopteri; order Osmeriformes; family Osmeridae; genus Osmerus; species Osmerus eperlanus. Next base: position 8,525,589 of record NC_085042.1, on the reverse strand, counting down.
GAGACAGGGTCACCTGACCCCTCCCAGGCCTCATCACAAAACACAAACGCAGGTGGTCCCACGTGCTGCGTCGGCCCCACAGGTGACGGAGAGACGCAGCCCTCCTGTCAGGTGACGGCGCCGCTCTGACGATAAGACACGTGTGTAGGGGGTCAGGTGGCTGAGCGGTTAGGGAGTCGGGCTATTAAATCAGAAGGTTGTTGGTTTGTGCCAAATTACGTTGTGTCCTTGGGCAAGGCACTTCACCCTACTTGTCTCAGGGGGGAATGTCCCTGTACTTACTGTAAGTCACTCTAAGATAAGAGCGTCTGCTAAATGACTACATGTAAAATGTAAATGTGTGTAAAAACGATTGGTGCAGGACGCAAAGGACAACACACACACACTTTACCGCCCTGCGTACGCTCCCTCAACTACAAGCAGTAGCAGAGAGAGAGAGGGGGGTCTTCAGTAGACCAAAGGACTCCTTAAGAGGCCACAGTTGGCACACTGAGTGAGTGATGTTTTCATCTAAACACAAGCTAGACACTGAAGAGAGGGAGGGAGGTGTAGGGGAGGGAGGGGTGGATAGAGTGTCTGTCTGTCATTGAAGGGGAACAGGTGCGTTCTGCCTACCTGTGCAGGTGTGAGCGAGGAGGAAGGAGGAGACAGACTGAGCACTCACAGCCGCCCGGGCGAAATTGAAACACCTGTAGCCCGTCCTGCTGGTTTGAACATCTCTGAGCGTCAGAGATAATTACTAACAATCATCACACAGCTAATGGTAGTCTAATCCTGAAAAACCAGGTCACAATCCTTTCCTCTGCCTCAATAAGGGTATGTTATTATTACTATATTAGTGGGCGCCTCGTCTTCAAGAATGAAAGAAAATACAAAAAAACGAGAAAACGGAAACCTTTCATCTGACAGGCTGCGGGAGATCACCCCCAGCCTGTGGGGTGATCCTGGCCTCGCGGCGAGCGCTTCAGCTCAAACTGTCATCCTGCGCTCTTCGCTTGCCTCCAGCAGCGAGACTGAAAGGCTCACTGGCTGGAAGAGAGGAGCCCGGCCACAAGCTTTGTGAGTGTTTAAGGACTTGAGACCAACGGAAGAAAGATCTTCCTGGTTGCTACTGAGGGGAACAAATAAGCAGTCTAGCAGGAGGCCAGCAGGCTGAATGGCAGAGTATTCACAGGATTAGTGTCGTTTGAGGGTCCACTATATGTCCCACTGGCTGTTCAGTTCATTAGGCACAGAACAGCCCTGAGTGTGTGTGAGAATGTGTGTGAGTGTATATGAGTGTGTGTGAGAGTATGTTTGTTTGCTTTTTAAAGCTGTTTTTGTGGCAGCCCCACCTCTTCCTAGTGCCCGCTGTAAATATAGGCCATTCCCAGTTGCACCGTTAAAACCGTGTTTTTTTTTAAACCTGACTAGCAAGCAACAGGTTACAAACCTCTGTTCACCAACTGGCACTTCCACACAAGAGCTGTTTTCTCTCATTCTCTGCTCCTTGAAACTCAACCGTCCAGGATTTCACCCCAAAAAAGCAGGGGTACTTTGGGGCTTTCGGTTGTCTGAACGTTATTTTACGATGGTGGCTTTGTAAAAACACATTAGATCTTTTTTCATGGTCACACATAAACAACTCAGCTGGAACAATAAGCTAGAGACGAGCCTGTGTTTCCCTTGGAGTTGACTCTGGCATGGAAAAACACGACAGACACACAACACAAAATATCACACAGGACTTGCTGGGAGCTTGACGACCTTTGTTGGTTGTCACTGGAGACATGCAGCATCACATCTTACTCACTGAAGCCAAATGGACAGAAACAACATTCCAGTTCTGGTTTTATAACGTGTTCATTTAGCTGATGCTCTCATCCCAAACTGGCATACAGGTTGGAATTTGAACCTGGGAACCACTTGATCAGCAGTCCAATGCTCTACCTTTGAGCTTCCATCACTGTTTACCTAACGCTTTCCATGTAAATGCTCTGAATGACAGGAGAGACATTTGTGTTTTTATAGGCCTTAAGTATGATACTGCATATTCAAATGCATCTAAGCCCCAGATGTTGTCCATATTCTAACGCAAACTTGGTGGAAAACAGGTCAGGGTGCTATGCTCCTAGACAGGTCAGTTCTGGATTTCAGTCAACGGACAACAAAACTGTGACGAGGAGTCCTGAAGAGGGAAAGGAAAAACTATAAAGCCACAGATGTCCCCATCTTCACCGCAAAGCATTCCGATATAAAGTCCTTTAATGCTTCAGTCTGAGTTCCAATACATCAATGTAGTTGTGGATGTATACAGGAAAGCGTCACATCAACGAGACGTTACCCTGTGGTAAAAATGTGCCCTTTTAAATGATCTACGGCAGTTTAGTTACCAGGGTCGCCGGCCAGGGAATTTCTTCCCGCAGAGACTTCAGTGAGAGGAAATGGTCACTCATGAAAAGATATCAAATAGCTAAGGCCTCTGCCGCTCAACAAACCAGCATGTCGACCTGCCTTGGTCCAAACTGATTGCATTCCTTTACCAAAGTTAGTGACCTTTAACGAAATGAGAATCCAAATGTTATTTGAAGATGTCCGTCTTGAGAGACGCTCCACTTCTTGGGAGAGGGACCCAATAACAGACTAATCATGTCGGAAGGATCTGACAGGTAGTACACCTATAACATGACTGCTTCATCAACAGTCCAGCTCAACATTAAATAACTGGGTAAATACGCATTTCTTGCCCCCTACAGAGCCATAAATGATAAGGTACCCTCCGAAATGATCCCACGTGTGTAGGCTAGAGCAATAGTCGAAAGTGATATGTCTCCAATAATCAACAGTTATGTGTTGAAAAACAATAACTCCCATATGGGTTCAGTTTAGTATGAGTTATGAAGAACGGTCAGCCATACGAGACGCCGGTGAACCGGACGTTTCGCCTATTCTTCACACATTCCCGAATAACTACAATGCAATTTAATAGAATTTTACGTTGTTTTTTGCGCTATGAAGGTGAGGATGCGGGCTGCGGTTGCCAGGCAGTCCTCAGACTCTGGGCGGACTGCTTGGAGCTTCCTAAACCCGCTCACAGCCGATCCAAATGTTTACAATACGCTTCCTCACACAACCATACTCACCAGATTCCGCAGTGAAGGCTCGTCCAAAGTTGAGTATCTTTCAGCGGACATATTTAGACTTTATTTTCTTCGTGAGCACAGGTTAAGAGCTAAAAAATCAAAACTATACGAACAAGGCTCTAAGCTTGACTTGTTCGGTGGACTATAACTCGCGATCAATTAACGTAGTTTTCCCCAAAACAGGAACCTCCTTGTCAACTTGTCGCTCTTCTCATGTGCTGTTGGAACTGATGCTCCACCTGCTCGAAGAATCGTTTTTTCCCCCTTTTATAACTTTGAGATGTAGGCAAGTTGTTTATTCTACTGAAATGTAATCATAATTTTTGACACTTTCTCAACATTCCCTCTCAACTACAGAAATCTGCCACACGCTTCGGAAACTGAACACATTTCAGTTCTCAATAACCCTGACGCGCGCATCTAGGATTTCAGAAAATGCTGTGACACTCCACTCACACACAGCGAGCTTTGAATCCAGAGTTCCCACTTAATTCACTAGCGCCGCCCCCTTTAAAACGCACGATCTCACAACCGCGCCACGCTGTGGACGGGTCCAAAGGAGCAGGTTGCACGTGAACGAAACAGAATGAGCCCCTCTGACCTCATTCCCTTGAATCAAGGCCTAAATTGTACACACTTGAATGAGGTCAGTGTAGAAGTGTGAACGACGACCACTAAAGTAACAAGCAGATGGACGGAACAGTAAGCTCATTCATTCCACATCACTGAATAAGCGAGACACCACACGCGTCTATAGAAGTGTTTATTAAAAGTGTGAAGATGATATTACAAAGAATTAAAGACCATTCTGTTTGGCAGGTGCAGCTCTGCATACAAATAATGCTTTGATATTTCTTCTTCTGATACTTGACTCTCAATTAACGCAAACAATCACAATTATATTGTGGAGCAGCAAGGTATTTTGCATTAACATGTTTTACATAAAATTATTTTAAGGCATGTTTTCATGAACCTTAATATAAAATACACAAATTGAAGTTTTACATAAAGAAATCTAAAAGAAGAAAACAATTAAAAAAAGAGTTTTCTGATAAACTACCTGTGTCCAACTAAACAACTGCTTCAAACAGGCATTAGACATACATGGACATTTAGCAAGAGACACCACATTGAATGACCACAGCACATACAACAGTTAGTATTTGGTGATGATTGCCTGCTGTACTTCTTCCCAACAGCACGTTTCTCACTCCTCTTGTTCTTTATTTTGCTTCTTCGGTAACTAGGAATGAGAAGATATGCAGAAAAACAAATGTAATCAAGTTGCCTTCGATAACAGTATGGGGAGTCAGGTGGCTGAGCGGTTAGGGAATCAGGCTAGTAATCAGAAGGTTCGATTCCCGGCCGTGCAAAATTATGTTGTGTCCTTGGGCAAGGCACTTCACCCTAGTCAGATGGCTGAGCAGTTAGGGAATCGGGCTAGTAATCTTAAGGTTGCCAGTTCGATTCTCGGCAGTGCCAAAATGACGTTGTGTCCTTGGGCAAGGCACTTCACCCTACTTGCCTCGGGAGAATGTCCCTGTACTTACTGCAAGTCGCTCTGGATAAGAGCGTCTGCTAAATGACTAAATGTAAAAATGTAAACAGTAACCCTGAAGAGTCCAGTGTAAACCAAAGTCCTGCTTACGTTCGACGGCCCCACATTCTTCGTTTTTCTTCGGCCGTCGATATTTTCCCGATGAGGGGGTCTAGGTAAGAGAGAGCATTTCAAAATGAAACTGTTTAAAGCAAGCAAACCTACTGTCCCATCTTTTGTCATGATTAAGTCCCTACCACATTTTATTTCTTTATTTATTCAGTAAAAAAACAACAAAAAAAGGTATCTGGACTGCTGCAAAACCACAATTTCTCTTTGGGATCAGTGCACACCTAACAACCCCACCTACATGGAATAGAGATGCTAACTAAGTACCTAGTGACAGAAGTTACTGAAGGTTAGTCATTATTCAATCTCACCCCACAGCAGTTGGGGAGTACACATTGTGGCTATCCCCAAAAGGTGAGTTGTTGCTGTCGCTGAGGGGAGACTTGTGGCTGTTGCTGAAGGGTGACAGAGCTCCTTCTGCCCCCTGGCCGTTCTGGGGCCTGTTCTTCATCTGGGAGTCCCAGTTAGAGAGCTTCCCCTGGGGGACTGGCCCGCTGAGGCCCCTGCAGTCTCGGGGGTTTCGCATCAAAGGCCTCTCCCTGTCCACCGCAAAGACATCATCCAAGGGGTCACCTGCAAGCAGGAGTAACGCAGGTTGGAGTTTTGTTTCAGAAAACAGAGACCTTAATTCATACCCCTCCTGACATTTACAGCAATTACTCCTAAATGGATAAAGAAAGTGTCTGTTTAACTGAATACGTTTTTTCCGATGCAATAACCCGACGACAAGAGAGCTGATTCCCAGGACAGCGTTTACGGTCTGGAGCCTCACCCTGGTGCATCAGTCTCCTCTGCACCTCCGGAGAGCTGGCACCTGGACTCTCTCTGGGAGGAAGAGGCTTCTGGAAGGATGATTTGGTCTCTTTATCCACTGGCTGTGCTGTGCGCGGCCTGCACTTGTCCTGCGGGTAAAGATCATGAAAGACAACTGTGAGTCATGGTACCGTGTGGATGCACATTTCACTGTGATCAGTGTCAAACACGCACATTTAGCTGTGAATACTGATATATATGGACAGACCGCTGTGATTGGTGTAATATACCCCCAGTTTGCTGTGATTGGTCTAATCTACCCCCAGTTTGCTGTGATTGGTGTAATCTACCCCCAATTTGCTGTGATTGGTCTAATGTACCCCCAGTTTGCTGTGATTGGTCTAATGTACCCCCAGTTTGCTGTGATTGGTCTAATGTACCCCCAGTTTGCTGTGATTGGTCAAATGTACCCCCAGTTTGCTGTGATTGGTCTAATGTACCCCCAGTTTGCTGTGATTGGTCTAATGTACCCCCAGTTTGCTGTGATTGGTGTACCTGGTGGTGGAAGACTACAGCCTCTTCTAGAGCCACGCCACAGAACTCACAGGGAATGAGCACGTCTCCCTCACGTGGACTGGAAGGGGGGCTGTCCAAGAGCGGGGAGGCTGGGCGTGGGAAGGCAGCGAGGCTGGGAGAGGGGGTGCCGGAGGGCGGGGCGTGCCTGAGCCCCCCTGCCCCCTTGGGGAGCCTGTCCTCGCATGGCGGAGACGGGGGGCGCTTACTGAAGGAGGCGAAGGCAGAGGCCGGAGAGCAGCCCGTCTGGGAGACGAGAAGAGAGAAGAAGAGAGAGGGGATGAACCAAGAGGGAGGAAGGTAGAAACATTTTACAGCTTAGGTTGCAACGACCCAATTTGCATATGCCCACTTCCTGCGTGTTTCTTTTCGTTATTAATAATAATTATAACACAAAGCACACACAAACCAAACATATCAGAAATGCTATATTAGAAGTTACAAAGTGACTGACCGATTTTTAAACGAGAGAGAGATTAGACAAGAGGGAGCCAACGGAAGCACCAAAACATCAACATGCACAGGAAGGAAACAAGGGGGGGAGAGAAGAGAGCCGGGGTTGGTCACGAACCGCTGATGTCTCACAGGGAAACAACCTCTGTGCACGCACCCTAATCTGGGAGCAGCAGAGAGAAGGGACAGAAGCTACCGGAAATATGGCATGAGGCCACCCCCCACTGACCTGGTGCAGAATGAGGTCCTCTTCTGGAAACAGCTCCTCACAGAACTCACAGGGCAACATGGTGTCTACATGGGAGATAAAGACAGAAAATAATACAAAATTTAATCTTGTAAGATAATATAAGATCACTGTGTACTGGGTATTAGTTTCTCACTTAAGTATAGATGCGTTGAAAACAATTACAGAGTAAAGTGCACTGACACGGAGGAAAAAAAGGTTGGGAAAAAACGAATGAATGAGTATTATTAGTAGTATTAATAGAATGAATGAGTATTATTAGTAGTATTAATAGAATAAATGAGTAGTATTAGTAGTATTAATAGAATACATGAGTAGTATTAGTAGTATTAATAGAATAAATGAGTAGTATTAGTAGTATTAATAGAATAAATGAGTATTATTCTGGACACAATCTGACCTGTCTGGTCATCGTCTGGGGTCATGCTGGTGCCGGTGGTGATGTGATGGAAGTTGTTGTTGGGGGAAGCGTGTGAAGATGAAGGGAACTCTTTGGAAGTCCTTCCGAACTGGTGGTCCCAGACGTCGGTCCACAGGGCCCCGTCTCCCCCCGCATCCCCGTCGCTCTGCAAGCTGAGGGCCAGCATGTAGTCCAGGCTGAGGGTGTCATCTCCTGGAGGTTGGGCGGCCGGCCAGCCAACACTGTTGTTGTTTCCCACCACATGGGGGTAAACTAGAGGAAGTTAAAGCATGTGAGATCGACGCAAGGGCCTGAGAGATTGTCTAATGATACCGTGGATGTTTAGTCATGAGAATAAGTTGTTTGTCAATGCAATACCGTGTAGATGAGATTGTATACTAAGGAACTGTCTACTATGGGATTGTATTGGCAAATCTTAGTGAGCTATCTGGTTGGACGATGTCCGTGTGAGTGATGTTTTAGTTGAAGCCTGGTCTCACTCACAGTGGTTGAATGCCGTGTTCCTGGGCCCAATGTTACTTCTCTCACCAGGGTCGGTGGAGGCCAGGGTGCTGTTGTGGACTCTGGTCTCTAGGGAGCGTGGTGGAAGACCGCGCTCCCCCGCAATCATGTTGTTGTTCTTAGGGCCTCCCTCCTGGGCCTTCAGGAGGTTCCGGATGGAGTGGGCCTCGAACCAGGCTCCAGGGGTCTGGGGCTCTGCCGAGCTGTGACCGGCCCTGCTGTTGTTCCTCTCCTGGGGGGGAGTGAGACTGCCACACAGGGCCGAGTGGACAACCTGCTCCCTCAGCATCACGTTGGACTTGCAGAGGGGACATGATTCAGTGCGGGTCCCGCAGTAGTCCTCGTGCTGTTTACACTGGCTGAACACGATCTCCAGGTCACAGTACTGGCAGGGGACCATCCTCTGGCAACACTCTGAACTCTGGGGAAGAGTAATGGGACGATTGGTCGCAATGGAAATTTCCGGAAATGCATATAAAATAAAAAGAATAAAAAGACAATGGAACTCGTTGGCTCAAGATTTCGTTCTACGTTTCCTGACTACCTGGTGGACATCCATTTGACTCTTCTCAATATTCAAGCCACATTTGCATTTCATCTGAAACGAAATCGAAAGTATGGTTGAACAACAGCAGTCGAGGAACATTCATTCCACACGTGATGCTTTTGTTCTCTGGAATGCTTTTCTGTCAAACTAGCCATCGAGCAGAACCAACTAGTACCTTGACGTGTTCCTGTTCTTTATGCTGTTTCAGATCAGAACGTGGAACCGGCTCTTGACAAACTTCACACAGGGCAATGTTTCGGCGACAGTGGATTTCGTGGGTTGTGAAATTTGCCCCAGGAATGTCATGCTTGCTAGAAAAGAGCGTAAGTGAATGATGAGAAAAACTGTCGTTTGAGATCATACTGACTAGTACTAGCATATTGGGTGATACATGCTTAATGGATTAGTGCACCCCCACCAGTTTGCACAGAACTGTGTGCCATCATCAGCCATGGTTACTTTCAACTGAAAAAGAGAAAATAACGACTAATGATCAACTAGATTAGTTTATGTCACTGACAAACATTCCACAACACAAAAAGCTAGTCTAATGCTAAAGCTAGCTAGCTATTATTGTTATGAAGATTAACGTTGCGACTACCTAGCCAGTTAGCTAGGGATACAAGTTCGCTAGCTAAAATGTCCTGGCTTTATGCAGTTATAATCAAGCTTGATAGTCAGTCATCTACCGGGCTATCTCGCTAATTAACATTAATCTTGGCTAAATGGCTACAAGATACGATATCTACTGTACAACAATAGCTATAGCTACTATCTCTGAGCTAGTAATAAAAAACCAACCAAACACTGTTTGGTTCAACGAGCAGAACTGTGGATAGCCTTGAATAACGTCAGGATTAAAAATAACCAAAACACTTTCCGTACAACAGAGTAGTACAGTAATTTTGACAATGTACTTACATTGTTTTATTTGATGTCGTCAAGATAGCAAGTTAGACCAGGTTATCTAGCGAGCTACCACCAACTTGCCCTGTTATATTGATCTGTTGTCTTTTTTTGCCTGTGCTGGTAGCTCTAGGTAAGACTGTTGTCAAGATCGCTTCCTGAAATATTACGTTTCAGGAAGTTGCTACAAGCTAGCGTCTGTTGGGTGCGTCTCATTCCAAAACTCCGGTTTTATCCGATGCACCAAACGCTCACTTTCCTTACCAGATGGATGTGCAAACGAGAAATTGTGAGTGCTATCTAGGTTACAGCTCTTTTCGCCGTATGATCAAGTTATTAAAATACACGGAAGAGAACCACTTTTTTTTAGAATGGAACGAACTCATGGCAAACCACACGCAGTTTAAATTTTCTTCTCTCATATTTATGGTTCTTTCAATACATACAGACTAATCAAAACAAAATCTACTTGGAATATGATTTGCATTAAAGTAAAACATTCGACGAATAGCAATACGCAATAGAATACAAAACACACAGAATGTCTCATCCATGTTTATTTAGCTTTTCTCCTACCAATACTGTCATATCAGACACATTTTCTCTTTAATAAGGCACAGGTTTGTTCAGATAATGTACTGTCAATTATCATATTTACAGCGGAAAAGGACACACATGAAATGTCCATCAGAATACATATAAATGCCAAATCAATTTTAAAATGTTCATCCGATCAATAGTTTCCCATTTTACTCTTACAAATATTGCATTCTGAATTGTAACTCAAATGGATATCATGCCAACAAGATTTTTTAAAATGCATATATAAGAGAAAGCAGAATAAAAGAGTAAGACAGAAATACAAATTCTAATAAAACTAAGCCTAAGGCGCGTGTGGTCAAATCAGTCAAATTACGAGCCCCTTTACAAGACATTCAATTCATGCATTTTGACAACGATCCTATAAATTGATTGTCTGAGACTGATTTAGTTTCAGACTGCAGACATTTCATGCAACTGGTTAAGAGTAATCGCTTGAAAAAACAAGATTTGTAGGTGGTGTTTATGAAATTGGATGACGAAAAGTAGCTTTTGGGTGACAAGGTAGCGTGGAAAAACAGCCCAGCTGTTTGAGTCCTCTGTGCTGGAAACACTGGAGAAGATCAGTGTGAACACTATAACACCACACTTGGACAAACAATCGTTTATAAAAGAAAAATAACTACATACATCTCATGTACAGTCATCTTTCTTAGGTATTGGAACATTTGCAATTATTGCATTATGCATGCTGGGGATAAAAAGCTAAATTGAGTTTAATAAAATATTGACTTGATATTAAAAGTACCAGCATGCACAAAACACATCCAGAAAGTATTGTAGCAAAAAAACTGAATTGAGGCACATTTGACTGAAATGACAGTAAAACAAACTAAGTTTAAAACTATTTTTCATGACACGTTTCATGTTAATTTATAGAAATGTCACTCGATGACACTGCTTGGTTTACATCCTAGGATCTCTAAGTGGTTTACTACAACGTACAAATATAATTTCAGATTCTTTAGAAATATTGGAAGAATATCTATTTATCAAGTTTATCAAAAGTCTCATTGTAAAACTGACATTATAAACAACCTTTTTCTACTTCAGTCACCCTTTGTGAAAAAGTGAAATAACCAGGCAAACCAGATGCACATTCAAAACAGAGAATTGTTATACATTAATACTAACACTTGAACTCTAAACAAAACTGATGTTCAAAACGCAAAAAAAGAAAGAAAAGTAAAACAGCTGGTTTGTATTTCGACCCCATAAACATCTTGGTCCACGAAGAACAAGGCAGTAGGTCCCAATTATAGAAGTGTTAAACCAAAAACATATTTAATATACTATACTCTCTGGTATCTTATCTAAAAGACTAACGTGATCTCTGACATCTCACACCTTTAAAACAATATGGAGACTACAAAGGGAAGCACAAAGTGGAACAGAACGGTTGAGAAAAAAACAAAACAATAACGGTGAAGAAAGATGGAAGGCACGAAGTGAGAGAGTGAACACATGAAGAGAGAGAGGTAGCGGTCAGAGAAGAGAGGGAGGGAGAGAGGAGGGGGAGGGAGAGAGGGAGAGGGAGGGAGGGAGGGAGGGAGGGGATGTCTATCTGTCCTTGGAGCCCAGCTTTTCAATCAGGTCCTGCAGGGGGGCCAGTTCACGCCGGTCAATAAGGCTGAACTCCTACAGATGACACAAGCAACACCGTCAGTCAGTCATTACACCACCCAGGAATACAGTCAGTCAGTCATTACACCACCCAGGAACACAGTCAGTCAGTCATTACACCACCCAGGAACACAGTCAGTCAGTCATTACACCACCCAGGAACACAGTCAGTCAGTCATTACACCACCCAGGAACACAGTCAGTCATTGCACCACCCAGGAACACAGTCAGTCAGTCATTACACCACCCAGGAACACAGTCAGTCATTACACCACCCAGGAACACAGTCAGTCAGTCATTACACCACCCAGGAACACAGTCAGTCATTACACCACCCAGGAACAGTCAGTCATTACACCACCCGGAACACGTTTTTACTATCTAAAACTTTTAGTTTATGTAGTAGTTTTTGTTCACGAGGCCTGGTAGCAGAGATGTGGCTAATAAATCCAGACTACTGACTCTGACCCTAAAACACTGTAGGACGCACTTCTGACCCTAAACCCAGAGTTCGAATTACGGGGGGGCTTGGGGGGTTTGACCCCCCTAATTAAGACTTGGACCCCCCCAAAAGAGGTAAAAACAACAGGTCGGGGGGGTCAATACACGCCCTGGAGAAGAAGTTGACCCCCCCCGATTGTCATAATTCACACTCTGCCTAAACTCACGACTCTACTTTCATACACTGTGTGCACGTCTGCTTGGGATAAAAACTGTGCTAAACGCTCCAAACGTAAACCCCGCCCTTACCTGGACAAAGAAGATGAAGTGTTTGAAGGAGGTGTTGAGGTGAGCCTCCTCCTGAAGCTGCATCACAGAGTCAAAGTGCTGGTGGTAGATGTGAGCGTAGACTCTGAACAGCCGCTTCAGGATGGTCTTGGCCACAGACATGAAGTTCTTAGGGAAAGGCACTCCTAAGGAGGCAGGACAAGACAGATATTTTTTATATTTGTATTTTATCCTAAATTCTTACAGCCCCTTATTATTAGTTAGACCTTGTACCGTTAGTATAGTTAGACTTGTACACCACTATTCAAGATTTATGATCCCTATATGTTGAATGTATGCACCTTCCTGCCAAAGTAAATTCCTTGTCTGTGCAAACTTTCATGGCGATTAAAACCCCTTTCTGATCTGATCTATCTTCTTATAGGAAGTTCTTAGGGAAAGGCACTCAAAAGGCAGGACAAAACAGAACCGCTAAACACATGCATACATCCTTCAGAAGGACCAGGTTCACGTCGACGGCAGCAGGGAAGACAATCCCGTTGTTGGCGGTTGCGTTTGAAAAAGGTGACTGACCTATTTTGGAAGGGAAGAGCGTTTCGTCGTCCAGCTGATCCTGCACCCAGGTCATCAGGTAGTCGATGTACTTGGGAGCGGAGCACTTGATTGGCTTCTTGATGTTGGTGCCATCTGCCCAGTGGTACTCATACCTACAGGTGAAGGATGAGCATTTAGGTCACTTTTTATACTCATGCTACGCTAATGTGGAAATTCCTTGACATAATAAGACTATGCTACTACTTTATGTGACGGTGGGTGTTGAAATGGCTTTTCCCTGGATATATGCGGAAGCCACTGGGGTGACTAGGGGATATGGAATTTCAGTTTTGACGCAATCTAGTGCTGTTCAATTACAGAAGTGTAGAGCCTGTTTACTAAGCAGACATTAGCACTGAAGGAAGGAAGAGGATGGTTTCCACTGTGACCTTAATACCAAAGGGAAGTATTGTTCCTCTGCATTTAAGACAAACAGATAAAAAAGAAGGCAGATGACTTTAAGGAAGTGGCTGAACTAAATATCAAACTTAAGAGCCCTACAAGGACTGCACTGAGCTGACGCATTCAAACCATCTGACAGAAAACAGAGAAGCGGAAGTAAAAAATAAGATAAAAAGCTGTAATGTGAAGCAATGTTTACATAAATAGGGTCTCATGAAAAACTCTGGAATTACATTCGGGCATGAACGCCCTCTTAGTTTAGGCCATTCTTGAGTCCTTGACATACCTTGGTCCTGCAGACATCACAGAGCAGCTTGTCTCAGTGCAGAACTCTGTGATGGTGCCATATAACATGTTGATCTGGTTGAAGAAATCCACAGCTGTAATACATACACAACGTCTGTTATTTTCAAAGCATCACAACTGCATGGAGTGAGAGACAATCTAAGGTGCAATATTAACAATTAACCACCTACTGGTTAACTAAAACCTCCCCAAACCACACTGTAGGTGCGATTTAGTTTGAGTCATAGGGAGTCAGGTGGCTGAGCGGTTAGGGAAGCGGGCTAGTAATCTGAAGGTTGCCAGTTCGATTCCCGGCCGTGCAAAATGACGTTGTGTCCTTGGGCAAGGCACTTCACCCTACTTGCCTTGGGGAGAATGTCCCTGTACTTACTGTAAGTCGCTCTGTATAAGAGCGTCTGCTAAATGACTAAATGTAAAAGGAAACAGGAGCATTTCTTCATGGCATTTCATTTAATCCACTCACTGTTTACTGCAATCCATTCGTTGAGATCTTCTCCCTCCGGTAGCATCACTGCTTGTCTCAAATTCCCACTACCGAGAGTGGCCTCCGCGTGTTTCAACAGCTCATACTGATGTGAACCTTCGGGGATATTTTTCTTCGGCTTGAAGGTCTTGGATGAGCGATTGCCACTGCGAAAAACGACACGAGAGATAACGGTTGCAATACAGGAGATCTACGGATAGACGTATTTACTGGTGCAGTGGAAATGATAAGGTCGTTAGCAAGCCACCCTTCGCACGCAGTACATTGAACAGACATCATCGTCTGAGCTCCTTCCTGTTTTAAGTTTTCTGCTTCACCACAACACAGTCGACAAGACACTCTCTACACTTTTATTTTTGATGTGACAATGGTGGGATATTGTAATAATAACTTAGGACGGTGCTTAGTTAGCTAGGTAAAGCAACACCCTTGTTGTGTTCACATCGCCCAATTAAATTACTGTGGCTAGCTAGCTTATACAGTACATGCAGCGAGATAGCTTTTAACTTCAGCTAGTTAGCGAGTCAGCCTCGTTAACTAGCCAACTATCTATCCACACTAACTAGGCCATACGGGTTAGAACTCAAATTAGTCTAAATACATGGTGTTTGTGTTTCGTTAGATAGTCAAGCATACTAGACTAGCTAGCTAAGTGTTACTTACAATAAGAAGCTCATCGTTGCGAACTTTCGAGTGGTGGTGGTGTGGATAAAGACGAAGACAGCTCCAAACCACTAATGAACTCAAAAGACAATGATCTCTATTCGTAACGCTGCCAACACGATTAATGGAAGTGTGGCTTGATAGACATCTACTATTTTAAAAAAAACGCCCTTTGCTCCACCGAGCTAAAAAAAAGTAATGTTTTTTTTGTGTGTTGCTTTTCTGCCCTCACTCGACGCTCGAGCCAGTCTTGCTACACCCCAGCGCTAGTACAGTCCTGAGCTACGACAACGTAGCTGTGCAGCAGAGCATTCGTTTGAGTTTATGTGACGGCGCTGCACCGCGGTGCGCCTATATGCACCAGATTGTTGTGTGGAGTTACTTTTTTCCTGGCAGGAAGCTTCAACATCGAATATAGCTTGTCAGTATGTCATGTATGTCAATGTATTCTTTTGAAATAGTTTTAGCCTACATTTTTATATAGTTCGTAAAAAAAATATATAAATATATAAAGACCATTCATCTTGCTGAATTCATTTTCTTTCTTTCTTTTCTGTCTTTCTTTCCTCAAATAGAGTGGGCTTTGCACATACGTAAATAGACACCTCCTCCAGCAGCTCTCGGTATGTGAGGCGGGGCCGTGGTGCTCGAGGCAAATATTGCTGACGTATGAAGACGGTAAGGGAGGGAACCGGAACCGGTGCTTTAAAAGCATTTCGAACTACCTTGGTCGCTCTTACAGACCGCGCTCTGTCACACCGTGTAGCTCCATTTCCTTCTACTCATCACAACCGATACAATAAACATCATGGCAACGCTGAGAGCTTTAAGGAAATTGTGCCAACACTCACAACATCAAGTGTGTAGTCTACATATGTCTGCGTCAAGGTAAGCAACTTATCAATTCTAGATCAAGCTCGTATTAACAAGAAGAGCTGGGAGTTTAAAATATCCAAGTCTTGGGTACGATTTAGGTGGACCATTTCCTGTTGCCTACCGTTTTACTGAATCTGTGTTTTGTCTGGCCTGAATCTTCTTTAAAAATTCACAGACACTTTGGATAGTAAACTTTGCCTAGATTGCTATATAGTATAAGTATAGATTTTTGGAGGATGGGGTATTACATAACGTTTAAATGAATGCATTGTTGCCAACGACAAGGGCGCCCCTTGCGGACATGCCGGTATCATTACACAGGCTGATGAAATCGCACCGAACGCTTGCATGCATTCCAAGACCAACCCCCCAGTCGCAGTATACATTTTGAAATATATGAACCACATATTCTTTACGTGGCAGCACTCCTTGCAAGATTTAATTAGTCCCACTATAAAGCTTATGTTCCCGTGTCATGTTTTATTTGAGTCGTACCGCTCGTTACAGCACGTTCCTCGTGATTGATGTTGGATTTAATGTTCCACACATCGTCCCACAACACAAACCGCATGATGACTGATATCTCTTTACAGGTTGCACGAGATGCTTTTAATTCAGACCTTCTAACTGACCCCGAAGAATACTTGTGCACGAGTACTTAAGTAGTTAAATAAAGTTGAGTGCATAAAATGGTTTATTTGAGGATCGGTAGGCTAAAACCACCTGAAGTCTAAACAACTTTAGAGTCACTCCGTCTGCAAAATAAACGTTTGAAACTATCTGGCAAAGACTGATGGAATGGAATTACGCTCAATTGATCAAGATGGTTAATTACTGGTGGCAGGACCAATGGGTGGTTACATCACCGTTGATGGCTCATTACTCCTTAGCTATTACTCCAATGTGTATGCCATTACATAAGTGACTTCACTGTCAGGGCTTTGGAAGTGTGATTTAAACGGTCACTGTAGATTCTTCCAGTAACTGCTATTGGGATGCATGGAAAGATGTTCCAAAAAGTGTCTTAAGTTACAGTGGGCATAACTTGTCTCGCTATCTTTAGACCCCCAACAAACTGTAACTGTAGATGGCTTTCGCTGCTCTGAGGGTGATTCTCACAAGTGCCCTATTGGGTTGATCTACTTTGCTTGACTGCCATGCAACAACATAAAACTATTCTGGGATGAATGTTGTCAAGGGTAAAGTAATTAACACAGAAAGGAGGAGGACGGTTTCCCTCTGTAACATGTTATTCTGACCTAATTGTGTCTCTCTGCTTGCTAACTCACAGACAGGAAGCGGTGGTCATCTCAGGGAGGAAGTTGGCCCGTCAGATCAGGGAGGAGGCACGTTACGACGTGGAACAGTGGGTCTCCACCGGGAACCGCAGACCTCATCTCAGCGTGGTGCTTGTGGGAGACAACGCAGCTAGCCACTCTTACGTTCTGAATAAGACCCGGGCTGCAGCTGATGTTGGTATGTACACACACACAGTCTCTCTCTCTCCATCTCTCTCTCTGTCTCTGAGTGAAAGTGAGGGGCTCATGGCTCCATCCTCTCCCCGTGTTCAGGCATCAGCAGCGAGACCATCCTGAAGCCCTGCTCCGTGACGGAGGAAGAACTGATGGAGCTCATTTACAACCTCAACACAGACCACCGTGTGGACGGTCTGCTGGTCCAGCTGCCTCTACCAGGTACGCGGGGGGCGGGGCTGAAGGGGTTCAGGTGAAGGTACAGTTTATGCCACGTTCGAGTACTTCAGAATTCAGACAATCGTCGTTTTGCATATTATTGGGGCTGCTGTGACGTCTGAATTTGTCTTTGTCTGGGGATGAATAAAGTTTAATCTATATTTGTATTCCTTACTAGCGCAACCCAAAGCGCTGCCATGGCTGTGTTACTGCGTGATGTTATTATTACTTCTTACATGTTATTATTACTTCTTACATGTTATTACCACATAGAAACATGATTAGACAACGGCACCTCTCGCTTACTTCTCCCAGAGCACATTGACGAGCGTCGCGTCTGCAACGCTGTGTCTCCCGGCAAAGATGTGGACGGCTTCCATGTGGTCAATGTGGGCCGCATGTGTCTCGACCAGTCCACCATGCTGCCCGCCACACCGTGGGGAGTCTGGGAAATCATTAAACGCACAGGTGAAGTACCTGACAGGGAACCCTGTCTTTGCCAGTGGTCAACTGTCCTTGTTTACATTTAGTCATTTAGCAGACGCTCTTATCCAGAGCGACTTACAGTAAGCACAGGGACATTCCCCCGAGGCAAGTAGGGTGAAGTGCCTTGCCCAAGGACACAACGTCATTTCGCACAGCCTGGAATCAAACCGGCAACCTTCTGATTAGTAGCCCGATTCCAAAACCGCTCAGCCATCTGACTCCCTTGTTCATGTTACTTTGGTGCTAGTTTAGATGTTGCAGTGTATTCCTTTTCAAAGGAGTGTAAATGCCCTGGTGTATTTGTGCTACACACACAAAGTAATGCATATGTTCTATAATGTACATCAAAGTTATATCTCTCTCTTAGTGCCTGACTCTGTTGTTTACATCTGTGTTGTTTACGTCGGTGTTGTTTACAGGTATTCCAACTATTGGCAAGAATGTTTTGGTGGCGGGGCGCTCTAAGAACGTGGGCATGCCCATCGCCATGTTGCTGCACACGGACGGCCGCCACGAGAGGCCAGGAGGTGAGTGGTGAAGCCCCGCCCTCCAGGGTTCGGTTGGGTTTGAAAATACTTAAAGGTCGTGTAGGCACGTTGTGCGAAGTTAGCTATTTTAGCTTCAGTTCCAAATGATTCAAACCATAATATCCCACCCACTCCCTTCAAAGCCACTCCCACAAAACTATAGTAACGCGCATTGAGTGCGGGGACAGAGTGCGCGCTGGTAGTTAGGCAGATAGATAGCCCGTCCAATCATTAGTCAGGGTACAGCTTAATGATTGGTTGTGTTTATTACATTATTCTTGCGACGCCCACAGATGTCGAATTAATTTCATATTACAGTCAAACTTTTATATTTATTGGCAAAAATATGTATGACAAAAAGTGCTTCTCAACAACATTGCCTACCCTGCCTTTAACACTCAAACCTAATGCACACCGTTCTGTTGGTCTGCAGGCGACGCCACCGTCACCATCTCTCACCGGTACACTCCTAAGGAGCAGCTCCGTCAGCACACGAAGATAGCAGATATCATCGTCGCTGCTGCAGGTACGGGTCCTCCTCCTGCCTTCTTCCCTTTTGGATGTTTCCCTTGTGCTTGCGTGGTTGAGATCCTCTTTGATCTTGCACATCCCTCCTGCGTACCTCTCTCTGAAAAACCGTCCAATGGCTTTCTAACTCGATAATTCTTCTCTCGAAAATCTCAGGGATTCCGAACTTGATCACGGCAGACATGATTAAAGAAGGCGCCGCGGTCATCGACGTCGGCATCAACAGAGTACAGTGTCCCCTCACCGGCAAAAACAGACTGGTCGGGGATGTCGATTTCGAAGGTACAGAGACTCAGTCCGGGCCTTGCTACGCGTGGCATGCGCTTATCTGGGTAACACACTCCCACACGTCCTCAGACACGGCCTTCTAAACGTGCGTCCTTTATCTCTGTGTGCAGGTGTGAGGCAGAAGGCTAGCTTCATCACCCCGGTGCCTGGAGGAGTGGGGCCCATGACCGTGGCCATGCTGATGAAGAACACCATCAAGGCAGCTAAAAATGTCCTGCTCACCCCCCCTGAGAGGATCCGCATGGTGGCTGCCTCTTAAGAGGTCATGGTCTCCAGCCAATCCACCGTGACACATTCCAACCCCCCTCTTTCTACTCGGAGCAACTCTGCAGGCTCTCCTTGCACACAGGCTTGGATGGAAGTGTCATAGCTTTAAGGTTCTCGATGCTGACGCTTCAGTTCTTGCGAAGCAGTTTCAGACTGTTACAATTCACCATATTGCAGCTATATATTTATTATTTGCTAGACAAAAAAAAACTAGGTATTCCTGTTACTGCTACTGTTATCATTTGATTTTGAAAAGCAAGGCATGTGTCAGGTATAGAAGACCATTAAGGACTTTTTGTTTTGCGAGAAATATTAACATTTCCTTCAGTGTCCATACTGATTCGAGTATTGTGTGCCTGAAGGCTTTGGCGTAGCAAGTCTGTTAAAAACACTACCAGCTTTAAATTTACAGTTTCACAAATGCCTTTTGTAAATACGATTTTGAAGTCAAGATTATTACAATATGTGTTCTTCAGGTTGTGCAGAAAGTTACTTATTCACAATGTACACGACTGGAGATGAACACGGGAAAGAGTATTAAACATTTATATATTTCAGTCCTGTGTCTGTAGCATTAATGATGCCACCACGCATTGACCAATGACTATAAATTAGCCTACTGTTCACACGATGCACCGTTCAAGAGGACAGCAATAGCTGGTAAACTGATGTACCATCTGTTTTCCAGTGTATAACTATAACATCGTATATTTATTTTATATACGTAGTTGAAGTTATGAAAACATTTTGACTAAACTACCAATCTGGTTTTTAGAGATTGTAAAATACATGTGTGGAATGGAACTCCATTCCGAAAATAAGACCATAGATTGTGAAAGGAACGAGTGTTCCCATTAGAATGTTTCCATGGGGAGATTAATGCGGAGCGGTGGCACTTCCTTGCATTCCGGAAACATGAGGGGGACAACATAGATGTTTACACCTAAATGAAAACAATCGTAGCAAAGAATTAGCTAGCACGCAGGCTGGCAGATATTGTGCGTCTTCCACATTACGAACATGGATCGCAGTAGGACACGGGACAGGTCGACAAGCAGCAAACGAGGTCGGGATAAGAAACTAGTCAAGAAAAAACGGAGACGTTCTAACTCATCTTCGTCGTCATCGTCTAGCAGCAACAGCTCTAGTCCGACTCCCCCAAAGAAAGCGTGCAAAACACGAAAAAGCCAAGGTACGTACGGTCAATATAAAGTTGCTAGCAACGGTCAATAAAGTAGATAGCGGCCATACAGTTACATTTGACGGAAACGAAATTGTATTTGTTTTGCCCCTTAACATTTTGTGTGCCACAGATGGTAAAGTTAAGAAGAAAAGGAAGGCTTCTTCATCGTCTTCCAGTTCGTCTTCCTCGTCTTCCTCCTCGTCAAGTGACGAAAAGTCAAAGAAGAAGAAAAGGAAAGCCAAGAAAAAGAAGTTGAAGAAGAAGAAAGCTAAAGAGAGGAAAGAGAGGAAGAAAGCACTGAAGAAGGAGAAAAAACTGGCCGAGAACTTAAAGAAACTGGAGGAAAAGGTTAACGCGAGCGTCAAACCCATCCAACCGCCACTAGACATCCTGCCCTGTTTGGATACATGGTTAAGTGATGACGGCACAGAAGAGCATGGCCCAGGTAGCTATGACAGTTAGTCGTTAATTTAAAAACGATTTAAAACTAAATCTCTTACTCATTTAGGCACAGCGCATCAGAATATCAGGCCCCAACAGAGGCTGTGTGTGTTTGTATCTCCAGTGATGACCGATGAGCAGAAGGCTAGACTTTCTACCAAGAGGCCCATAACCAAAGAGGAATACGACGCCAGGCAGAGTATCATCCGCAGGGTGGTTGACCCAGAATCCGGACTCACCAGGTACGCCTCCTTCTAACACATTCACCGCTTCCCTTTTCCCCTTATTCTGAGATCTGTTGGATGGTGAAATTCTGTTTCCCCCCCCGACACACACAGGCTGGTGAGGGGAGAAGGAGAGATCATCGAAGAGATCGTCAGTCGAGACAAACAGAAAGACATCAATAAGGTTCTTAACCCTTGTGTTATCTTCGGGTCATTCTGACCCATCAGTCATTGTGACCCACCGTCGTATCGCGACAGATTTACCGCATACAAAGACAAAGTGAAGCATTTTCATTTAACAGCTAGGCTGTCTCAGACCCCCCACATTGCAAAGGTTAAAATAAAATTATTTTAATTTGTTTTTGTATTGGGTAAAATTGGGTAAACACAACGATGGTTCGTTATGAATCTTTGGGTCATGTGACCCGAAGGCAGCACGAGGGTTAAACTACTCGGGTGCCTTAACAAGGGGAGGTTAAAACAAACGTAATGTGTAGAGGCCTACTTAACTGACTTTACTCTCTCCGCAGCAAGCCACCAAGGGAGACGGTAAAGCCTTCCAGAAGAAACTAGGAATGAAGAAGTAGTCGGAGTCCCTTGTTGTGTGCCTGAGCTTCGGCTGGGAAGAGACTTCTGTGACCAGCTCAAGCCTGGCCAGGGGAGGATTAGCATTTTCACGGCTGTAGGTACACTGCCAGTCACATAATAGTTGTGTCTGCATGTGCCACGTAGTTCTTCATAATTATCATTCCGTTTGACTTGTAAGTACAACGTTTTTTAGTCATCTGTGCTGAGGAAAAGTATTTTTTAATTTTTAGGAGATTAAATGGTTTTATCACAATTGTCTCGAATTGTTTGTCAACGTCCGTGAAAGTGCTGTCAATAGATGCTTCATACTTTAGTATTACTTACCAAAATACAATAAGAGACCACCAATAACAAATATTCTTCATACTTTCTTTATACACTGTACATAAAAACACAAAGAATAAAAAGGAGCAGTTGAAAATATAAGAATTACACAAAGTACAAGGTATTTTAACATTGCACTAAGTCCGAAAATAAGTCTTACTGAGGTGAGGAAACTGACGTTTTAAAATTAGAACTGGGGGATGAGATGACACCTGTTAAAAGGAGCTTGTCGGTTATGTTGTCTGGAATGAACTGTTTGTCGATTCCCCGGCTGTGCCAAATGACGTTGTGTCCTTGGGCAAGGCACTTCACCCTACTTGCCTCGGGGAGAATGTCCCTGTACTTAATGTAAGTCGCTCTGGATAAGAACGTCTGCTAAATGACTGAATGACTAAATGTGTCTTCAGGGTCACCCTCAAATGCCAAACTGGTGCCTACATAGGCTATATGAACTCTGGACAGGGACACTCAGATAGGCTGGGTTTACTTTGTGTCTTCAAGTCACTGTTCAAGAGAGAAAAGGATAAATTGACACCAGTAGTCTGACATTTTAGTATTGAGGCGAAAAGCAAAGTTTCTAACCAAACTAAAACCAGTTCTCTCTCTGTCTTGACTCGGCCAACAACACCTTGCTTTTACTGCTGGGAACACTTTGCAAGTATAAAAGCCAGTTTAGTAGATTAAATTACTCTGTGTAATCTACCATAGTTGTAGGCTTTCAAGGTCAAAGGGCACCTAGACATTCTACTCATGCAGCAAGCATTCCAACTTTTCCTCTTCAGCTCCAGTGCTACGCTAGCATTACCAGCTTCCTTGATTGTCGTTACATTGCATTAGGTGTATTCGACTTCATGCAGCACCGGCGGCGCCTTTAAGTTGAGAATGCCATTGGCTGCTTCAAGTCAGCCGGGCTGCAGGCGGCTGCAGGCGGCTGCAGGCGACGCCGGCGCTGCATGAAGTCGAACGCACCTTTATCATCTACCGTAAATCTGTCATAGCAGGCCCTGGCTGATGCCACACCATCTCACAAACACCTTACTTCTGATTGGTCCATCATAGTTGGACGTGATGTCGACAGGGAGAGATCTAGAGTGTAAAAAAACAATAATCCAAGGAGATCGCTTGTTTGAGAAACAACTGAGATAACGAAATAAGACTTAACTATATGCTATATGGCAAAGCATAATTTACAGTATCTACAAAAGGACTCCCCCTTTAACCTAATTAATATCTATGAGCACATTCAATGCCTCATTTACAGCCATGAATAACAAGACGGAGGCCATATCCCAAATGTTCTAAGTATCGTACAAACATATGACACATTATTTCAATAATACAATTATGGTAAATCGGATCAAACAATGTGGTAAAAATACAACTGTCAGGCAAATGTCTCTGCTGTGGATTAATGGCTGCAGAAGATGGAGGCTAAATTAACCTCTAAAAGAACACTGTAGATTTTTAAATCACAAAAGGAATATATCTATGTATTTATGTATCCTTGTCCTATTAAATAATATTGAAAAATGTGTCTGACATTTTGCAATGTTTCCACCTTCCCACAATCCCTCAAATAAACCAGACTCAATCTACAATATAATACAATATTATTATGTACAAATCTTGGTATTCTCTCCACCTATACAATTACACCACCTTGCTTCACAAAGCTAGTGTTGCAGCTTACCGCAACCATCTGGACATTTTGGATTCAGTTCATATACAGTATACTCATATCTATACTGCCAGCTTTTGGCAAATTAACTTACAGTCATATAACTTTGTTCTTTGAGTAAGAAAATATGTATGCTCACTGTATAGACAAGTCAAAGACAGCTGGGCACTATAAAAATGAAGACGCATTGTACTGCAACTGTGACCAACGCAAGACTAATAATATGATGACCACTGGTTTATAGACATGTATTTATGTATTTTGGCTGTAAGTTCTGTGTTTGCAGTGACTGCAAACGGTAGCATAGCATACTGGGTAACGACACACCTGTGTGACATTTACCCAAACCCTGCAGCCGGTGGTTGCATGAGTAATGCGTGAGTTTCACGCTGACTAATAAATATGAAAACGGTGCATTTTCATTCAGACTCCTTTCGATTTACTGTCGCTTGTTTATGTGTGCGCATGCATCTTCCCCGGTTAAATAACATCTGTATTAAAACAACTCGGTTCTATCTCTTACGTCAATAAAAAAAAAAAGAGTCCATTGTTTTGTTTGGTGCTGCTTTTGAAAAGATCGGTTTGTAGCACCTGCACATCTCACTCATCTCACGCTCAATACCTCACTTCAACCCGCTCAGTTTCTCTCACACCTTCTGCCCCCGCCTCATTCCCTTTGCTAACCCACCCTCCCAACACCACGCTTCCAATATCCTTCCACCAAGTCTCCATTCCCCCTCTCTCTCTCCACCCATCCCATGCATCCCCCCCTCCCCTCCTCTCCCTATTTCAGGTTGAAAGCTCCAGGCTCCAGCTTGGTGCTGCCGCTGCGTCCGAAGCAGCTGGCGGCCATGCTCATGCTGCGCTGGGCGGGTCCCTGCCCGTGGCTCCTCTCAGGCCGCTCCCGCTCCACGCGCTCCGTGTCCGACTGGCTCTGCGTGCGCTCCGGCCGCCCGTGAGCCGCGCCCGTGGGCGAGGTTGGGGCTGGCTGGGCGGAGATGGTGCGCAGCAGGTGGTTCCGCTTGCGCAGGTAGTCGCTGTTGGTGCCCAGGCCGAAGCTGCCTTTCCGCAGGACCATGCGGGCGCTGCAGGTCTTGGCGGGCCGGGAGCGGTGGGTGTACTCCAGCTGAGACAGGTGGGTGGCGTAGCCCTCCGTGATGAACTGTGGAGGCAGATGGAGACACAGGGACTGCATTTCAAATGACCCGTTCATTTGAATCAAGTGTGTTGGAGCAGGGAAACATCTAGAACATGCCGGACCAGTGGGCCCTGAGGACCAGGGTTGAAGACTACTGCGTTAACAGACAACTCTCATTCTGACTTGATGAAGGGAGTGTTCTGGGTTTATTTGAAACCCAAGCTGAATGTGGAACGACTAGAAAGAACCACAGGGCCACTGGAGGACCAAGATCAGAACACAGAACGTGAACAGTACCTGGCACTGATGTTGCATCTTCTTGGACGGCCGGCCAACGATGTAGATCTGTGAGGAAGTGAGACCGATGGCCGTGTAGACGGAGATGTCTTTAGTCGAACCGTAGCCTGCGATGATCTTCATGTGCGCCTGTGGAAACGTCAAATGTCAGATTGAGAGAACTCACTGCTTCCTGGTTCTGTTATCGATTACTTTTGCCTGGCCTAACTTTGTCACGCCTCCATCCCTTCTTTGCACCATCCCCTTACGCCCTCATCTACTCTCCACTCTGACTATATTCTAATTTTGATTAACACGAGCGCATAAGTAATCCAATTTCTTCCACAACTTCCCCCCCCCCTCCTTACCCCCATCCCCCTACCCCCCCCTACCCTGACCTCTGTGAGGGACTTGAGGAAGTTGGCCTTGTGGCGGAGGGGGTCGTGGACCAGGCCGTCGCAGAAGGACACGATGCCGTGGGGGAAGTTGTGCTGAGAGAGCCAGGCCACCACGCGCTGCTTCTGCATGTCTGGACGGCCCGTCACGTAGATGATGAGGTAGCCCAGGTCCTGCCAGTGTCTGAGGAGAGGAGATACCAGGAGAGGAGAGGCCAGGAGAGACCAGGATAGACCAGGAGAAACCAGGAGAGGAGAGACCAAGAGAGACCAGGAGAGGAGAGACCAGGAGAGACCAGGAGAGAAGAGACCAGGAGAGGAGAGACCAGGAGAGGAGAGACCAGAAGAGGAGAGACCAGGAGAGACCAGGAGAGGAAACAAGGGGCAAAAAACAAATAAAATCACGGTTGGCACATATTTTATTTACTTTTATATCCAATCCCAAGTGGCAGTGGAGAGGCTGTTAGACGAGAGCTGTTACCTGACCACGTCCACGGCTCCTGCGCGCACCTTGGGGTCACTCCCCATGATCGAGACACTGGCAGCGAACGAGCCGTCGATGCTGAACACCACAAACTCTGTTCCGTTGGGAAGCACCGTCAGGTAGCTGTCTGCAAATGTGTGGTCCCCTCTGAGAGAGACAGACAGTCGAGGACAGGGGAAGGACATGGAGACAGACAGACAAAGAGAAGAATGGAGAAAGTCAGAGAGAGAAAGCGAGTGAAGCCTCACTGAAGCATCAGAAAGCGGTATTTGACAGGTCCACGAAAATAATTCATGAAGTCAAGACTCCCTCGTCCATAAACTCACAAAAAAAAAAAAAAAAAGCTAAAGTACAAGTTGTTTTTCCAAACTCCAACCCACCAGAGGGGTTCGTAACAAACCAAAACAGTAAGCATGGAGGGGGGTGTTCTCTCTGTTAACCGTGTTTACACTCGAGGTGTTCTTACCTGACCACCATTTTCACGGGGTAGACTCCGATTCCCAGCTTCCTTCCCTCTGGGAGGATGAAGGACACCCGGCCGCTGCTATTGGTCAGCTCCGTGTCGAAGAAGACCCAGTCTCCGGACGGAGGCTGAGTCATGATGTGGAGATCCACCTTCACACAGCAGGACCAGACAGACACTCAACCAAGTCTCACAAAAAGCCCCCCGTACTAGACCATGATAGCCACAGAATAACACTGAGCTATCGGTGTAATTATTTACATTTACTCATTTAGCAGACGCTCTTATCCAGAGCGACTTACAGTAAGTACAGGGAAATTCCCCAGAGGCAAGTAGGGTGAAGTGCCTTTTGACCAAGGACACAACGTCATTTGGCACAGCCGGGAATTGAACCGGCAACCTTCTGATTACTAGCCAGATTCCCTAACCACTCAGCCACCTGACTCCCTGATGACTTTAATATACAATGCGTGTTGGGATTGAATCTGGAGGGGAGAGGGCCTGGTGCACCCACCTTCTCCCCAGTCAGGGTGACCATGTCGAGGGGTCCGTACATAAAGCGTCCTGTCAACACCTGCTGGTTGCCCTCTGTGAACACTGCATCACTCATGCGGTGGTTGGCTGTCACGTTCTGTCAGAAACACATGCCAGGGAAGACAAGGGTTAGCCGACGGGGCGCTGGAGAGGCCCTCGGGTGTTCAGGCGCCAGTCGTGACTCAGCAGGACAAACCCTGATCTTGACGTGGGTCCTCTTGCGGAGCCACTTCTCCCTGGGTTTGGACGGGGTGAACTCTGACACCTCCTTGCCGTCCAGCTCCAGGATGCTGGAGTTATCGTGTCTCATCACCTGCAGGGCAGACACACGATGAAGCTAGTTCAGTGAGGTGTGTGGCAGAGTCACCGGGAAGGCTCTACGTTAAAATCCCTTGCGGTTAAAACCCCTACCCACTTTTTATTACGAAAATTT
The DNA here is from genome assembly GCF_963692335.1 of Osmerus eperlanus. Lineage (NCBI taxonomy): Eukaryota > Metazoa > Chordata > Actinopteri > Osmeriformes > Osmeridae > Osmerus > Osmerus eperlanus. Next base: position 8,498,175 of record NC_085042.1, on the reverse strand, counting down.
AATTTAACGGCCACATTTGAAATTGATTTTTTGTATATATATAAACCTGTGTATATATATATGGCTTGTTTTGGGCGGGAGGGGGTGTGCTGACCTGTCGCAGCAGGAAGGAGACCACGTCAGTGGACTCCCAGTAGGAGGCATGGAACAGGTGAGGCAGCGCCACAGTGGGGAACGCCGTCAGCGCGTCGGGGCAGTAGAGGGCAAAGTCCATCCTTTTGGTGCCCCACCAGCGGGCTGCGACTGCATCGGGGGGTAGAGGCGCATGGGTGAGGATGGGGGAGGAGGGAGGGGGAGGGGGGGAGGGAGGGCTCCTCCGGGTTACTCCCATGAAGGGGGTCAAACGTTTAAACGTGGAGCCAGAGTTTCCAGACATGACACTGAATCAACAGCCATATATTCCACAGCAGATCCTTTAGCTAGGAAGGAGGAAAGAATCAAGTATAAATAGAGAGGCAATATTAATGTTAATGTAAAAATCAAGATGTGGAAAAAAATCAAGATCAAGTGTTAGTTGCGACAAAAAAAGCATGATTGTGTTAGTAAGAAAAATAACTAAAGGTGGATTTTGTAGTTCTTTTACACAAAAGAAAATATTTTATACCCCAGTGCTTCAGTCACAATAGTCCTGTCTTCTACAAGAACTTACTGAACTCTCACTCTTATACTGTGTCTATGTTTCTAAAAATACTTCCTAACAGCTGTGATGAGACGACTCACTAAACCGGCTAAGATGGGTCTTTCGTTGGTTTTCTCTGGTGGGTGTTGAGAGGTGCACAGCTGAACGGTTACTACCCTGTTATCAAGCCTCTCACAGACTACAAAGCAACAATTATTCCTGGAAGAACAAGATTCTTAGTTCAGAAAAAAATCTAACAGACAACAAAAAGGCAGAGAAACTTTCGGAAGACCAGAAGCTGAAGACGGGAGTGGCAATTATGTTCTGTGTTTAGAAGAAGCGGAAGGAAGCGATGGCCTGAAGACAAGTTCTGCTCGAGTCCCGTCAAGAAGAAGTACCTTCGTCCACTTCGGTCTGGGAGTCCAGAGAGATCAGGTCACACATGGCGTTCTCCAGCCCTGCAGAGAGGCACGGCTCGTCTGTGCCCCACGGGCTCAGACGTCCGTTAGTCTCGGAGCCAGCGTCCAGGTCTGGGTCGGGCTGCTGCTTGCGCCTGGTGCCAGGCTCCCGAGGGACCGGGGGCGGGGCGGGGCCGGCGTTCCTGCGGGACTTGGGTGGACTTCTCAGGAAGAACTTATTTTGTGAGGACAGGGCCAGCTGGGACAAAAGGCTGACCTTTTTTGACTGGTTAGTTTGGCACGTTTGTGCTACGGGAAACAAAGAGAAACACAACAAAGAAAAAAGAAAGTGAACGTGATGAATGAATGAATGGATGAATGATGGATGGTGATGACGTAAGCCACGTTGAACTGCTTTTCCTTCTTCCACTACACGGACGGTTCGATTATAGCAGCTGGTTTAATAATGACCTGAAAATACAATCCTGAAAGAAATATGAATGAGCATTCTGCAGGTGCTCACATAATCACCAGGTGAACCTGAAAAAGAGCGACAGATCTATGCCTCAATGTGTCAATGAGAATGTACGTGTTGATCGTGAGATAGGTATCGTTAGGATATGACTGATCGCAGTCATATCCTAACGACTTACAGTATGTGTTCGGTAAAATGAGCTGACACAAGAACAGGTTCAGTAGCATGGTTTAGTGGTTGTGTGTCGTGCGGAGTGTTGCGTTCCTGGAGGTGCGTCTGAACTGGGGAAGAGGGTGAGAGTGGGACACTCAACATCCAACACTTGGGCGTCTGGCAGACAGTGCGACAGGGAGTGGACGATGCAGGAATGACTCAGCAGAACAGGGGCTCTTCACATGCACGGCAAACACATCGGATAAATGCAGCACTCTTCCTGCAATTACCCGGAGGTAGAGAGAGCGAGGCTCAAGCTGGAGGTGGTGTGAGGGACTTCTCCCTCTGTGGCGTTTAAACGGAAAAGGTCTCGTGTCTCTCTTCCTATGGGAGTGAGTGATAACTGGTGTCGTACTGCGCTCGGGCCGGTCTGGGCAGGCCTGGGACGTTTAATCAAGGCAGACAGAGCTAGTGGATTGCCTATCCGCTTGAGTTTTTGGCTACCGTGCAGGCTGTGTGCAGAGTGAGAGAAGAGAGGGCGAGGAGGAGACAGAAGGATAGAGAGAGATAAGAAAGCACCAGCTGACAGAGGGAGAGAGAGAGAGAGAGAGAGAGAGAGAGGAGGAGAGAGAGAGAGAGGAGGAGAGAGAGAAGAGGAAGCGAGAAGAGAGATAAGAGAAAAAGAACGATAATGAGAGAGAAAGAGAGACAGAGAGAGAGAGAGAGAGGGAGAGAAGAGGAAGCGAGAAGAGAGATAAGAGAAAAAGAAAGAGAATGAGAGAGAGAGAGGGGGAGAGAGAGAACTGTGTGTGTGTGAGTGCACGTGTGCGCGCGTGAGAGAGAGAGAGGAGAGATTCGGTGGTAACAGGAACACTTACTGTTGGCTATGTTGGTGGCAGTGTAACTGTCTGCCATTCCTGAGGCCTGGCTGGCAATGCTGGCCTCACTGGCCCTCCGCAGACCCCGAGACTGGGGCCCCGTTATGGGGGAGGAGGGGTACGAACTGTCCATGAAGACACCACCATGAGACTGAACAACATCCGCTAGTGAGTTGAAACAAGGAGATCTCATTAGACAAGGACAAGGGGGGAGAGGGGAGAAGGGGGACAGGAAGGAGGCCGAGAAATGTGACGCCAGGCCGGATTTGGACGTGAGACCGGGGGCGATGGCCACGGTCACATTTCTGGGAGGGACAGTGATGGGGTCACGCGACGGTCGGATGAGTACAACGGATGATGACAAGCTCTCTAACGTTCACTCACACTCACAGTTTTAGCGGTTTCACAGGTGGCTCGTGTCAATGGAAATTGTGTGAGTCAAGTTAGAACAAACTTAGCTGAAAATAGAAGGTATATTCATATTCAAAACACCTTTTCAGGGGCATCCCCCAAAAGAGGAAATAACACAAGGATATACAATCGCAATTCTAAGGGACTGGATTCCTTGTCTGCAAACACAACACATCACATCACACACAACACACACATCACACACCACACAGTCTCTACAGCTTCCACTATGACTGTGCCAATAGAAGAATTAGTCTTGACAGACATGGACAAAACTATGGACCCCGCTCTTACAGTGGAGCTATAGAGAGACAGCAGTGCCACACCACAAACACAGAAGCACATCTCTTCCTGCCCTTGCGAAGGGCAAGAATCATCTGCGGCAGTGCCGTAACTAACCCCCTTCAGTTCTCCTCCAGGTCAACATCCTCTTTAGCGTTTAACACAGCAGTCGTTCCGGCCGTGTAAATAGCCGTCGTTGGCATTTTTGTAATAGCACACCGATATGAAATATTGATCAAAGACACCAATAGACCATGAGACACATAACCGGCCGTTTGATTCGTCTCGGTCAAGTTGGGTTCATGTGGGGGGGGGGGGGCAGCGGGGTGACCTGGAGAGGCCTGAGGTGTGACCCCTAATCCTAGGGACCGGGGTGACCTGAGGTGACCCCCGTCCAGGCCCCTCATTCTCACAGTGACCTCATGCGGCGACACTGGGAATGCTGTGACAGGGAGGGGGGAAGTGACATCACAAAACACCACAGGGAGGAAGAATGACGATGCAGGTACTGACACGCAGTGAGCGAGGAGAGGAGGAGGAGGAGGAGGAGGAGGAGAATGAGCAGAGAGGAGAGGAGGTGTGATTCAGGTAAAGGGAGACTGTACACACACTCCAGGTTGGCTGGTGTGGGCTTGAGGGAGCTCTCCTGCCAGTTTAACACGGGCACGGGGATGCACGTCTCACTGATGGTCTCCTGGCAGCGCAGGAACAGGGGCGTCCCGCTGTCAGGCAGGAGCTGAGGGTTGCTCTGGACTGTCTCCACTACAGAGAGGGGTCAGGGGTCGGGCGTGCAGATAAGGGGGGGCGGGAGGCCGAGGGAGAAAGAGAAAGCAGACAGGGAAGACAAGAGAGAGACAGGAAGGCAGAACCAGAACGTGAGACCAGGAGAGACGAGTGGCTGCTCTTACAGTCAGAGTTCAGCGATGAGGCGCCTGGATGCTGACGAGATTTATTCTTTTTTTCAAATCACGTCTGAATACAGATTCACAAACCTAAATTAATCTATTAAACGTTCTTAATATTTAACGCTTTCTTGATTAGCTTCTCTGAATGGATATTCTGGACCACCTGGAGCGATCTCTATTTTAATTAAAATTATAACTTTTTATTAACCTCATAAATATATTCCACACCCTGCAGATTTTCAGGGTTATAAGGGGATTATTACCCATAAAAACTCTTATTTCTTTGTTTAAATTGACAAGCGATAACTGACTATTAGTGTCCAACAAGAGTTTGTATCCCCCAACCCCTTTTCCCCCACTAGGAAGCGCATTGTGTTGCCTCCTGGTATGAAATGCGCCTCTACAAATAAAGTTTTATTTGATTTGACTACTGAAGTTACAGTAAAGGATAATAATCAAATCCGAAAATCTTTCCAAACTTTTATACCTTTGAGGAAGTTCAAAACACCAGGCTAGTCTCTAGTACTGCAAGGGCAAGTTAAAACAGATATCTTACAAGCCCCCAAAACAACACAAAGATGAGTCAATCACTTCCCAAGCGACACTAAGCACAGTTGTAAAACTCCAGTGTATCAGACTTGCAGAACACAGGCAGCACATTCTCCTGCATAGCTAACGTGGTCAAAAGAGGACATTTAACTAATAACGTGCCGTATTAGTTAGCTTATATTGTCTGTGACACATAACACATAGCACCTAGAGGGATTGTCCGAACATGAGTTCCTGTATATAATATTACTGTCCACTTTTTATATTCATGTATGCTTCAAGGTGACAGGTCGCCATTCATGTGTGTATGTGTCCCTGTGTGTGTGATAAATATGTTGTGTGTGTGTGTTGTAAAGCTGTCATGTGTGTTGTGTGTGTCGTGTGTGTCATGTGTGTGTGTTGTGAAGCTTTTGTGTGTGTGTGTGTTGTGAAGCTGTCACGTGTGTGTGTGTTGTGTGTGTGTGTGTGTGTTGTGAAGCTGTCGTGTGTTGTGTGTGTCGTCTGTGTCATGTGTGTGTGTGTTGTGAAGCTTTTGTGTGTGTGTGTGTGTTGTGAAGCTGTCACGTGTGTGTGTGTTGTGTGTGTGTGTGTGGAGGGAGGGAAGAAGGGCTCACCCAGCAGGGCAGAGTGCCCGTCCCCCAGGGGGAAGCGCTGGTAGCGGGGCACGCTGAAGGGGGGCAGCAGGTGGAACTTCTTCTCCAGGAGGGGCTCCAGACGGGAGGCCGAGGGGTCGGCAGGGTGGAACAGGTTGTACACCTGCTGGCAGGCCGGCCTCAGCAGAGCCACTGGAGGGAGACACCACAGGGGGTCAGGTGGGGGTGGAGGGGAGGGTGGGGGCATTGTGGGTTGAAGGGAGGGGTGGGGGGGGTTGAGAGTGGTTAACAGAACCATCCCCTAAGTGAACCGCATCATATTGTAACCGTGACGACGCTTGTTCTGGCGTGGGGTTGGACGGGCGTGTGGGGCGCCTCACCGTCCAGAGAGGGGACCACGGTCTTCCTCAGCGCCAGCACCAGGCCCAGCGGGGAGCCAAACAGGAAGAAATCGGCCACCTCGAAGTCGAACTTCCCCAGGGAGCTCCCGTCCAGCATGGTGCTGCTGCTGGACCTGCGAGACGTCCCGTCGCTCCGCAGCACGCTGGAGTGCAGGCTGAGGGGGCACACACACACACACCAGCCCATCACTACCCCGGCAATATTTAATGGTGGGGCTTACAAAATCTTTTCTAAAGGTTTGAAAAAAGTTTGGGGATAAAAAGTTTCTAAAAGTTTGAGAAATATTTTCTACAAAAAGCTTTAGAGTTTTCTGCATCCCCGGGACGACGGGAAGTCGTCCGTTTCGAACCCTGCTCACGCACCCCCCACTCCTCCCACCCTCCCACCCTCCCACCCACCACCACACACCTGGACAGGAAGGCCTGGTGCTGCTTGATGGTGTCCAGCTCGTGGGATGAGTCGCTCCTCTTGCGGGGAAGCGGCCTGCGGGGCTCGTCGGCGCCCCCGCAGCGCGGGATGTCGATGTTGCTGCGGCTCAGGTGCCGGCTGCCCTCCAGGGAGGGCGAGGTGGAGCCCAGCCCGCTGCTGATCACCATGCCGGGGGACAGCAGGTCCTGGTCCTGCACGCGCCGTGGAGGAGGGAGGAGGAGCGTTTGTTGTTTAGGGTGGGTGTGGAGGAGATGGTGGGGGTGAGGGGTGAACGGGGAGGGTGTAGGTGGGGGTGAGAGGGGTGTAGGTGGGGGGTAGGTGGGGTGAGAGGGGTGTAGGTGGGGGGTAGGTGGGGTGAGAGGGGTGTAGGTAGGGGGTAGGTCAGGGTTACCTGCACGCTCACCAGGCTGCCCCTGCGGCTGCTGTTCTGGCTTTCACACACCGTCTGATTGCTGCTGCACAGAGCGTCAAAACCCAGGATTCCCCCCACACAGTCCCCGATCACACACACCTGGAGGGGGCAGGGAGAAAGGGGGCAGGGGGTGATGGGGCAGGGAGACAGGGGGAAGGGGGTGATGGGGCAGGGAGACAGGGGGAAGGGGGTGATGGGGCAGGGAGACAGGGGGAAAGGGGTGATGGGGCAGGGAGACAGGGGGCAGGGAGACAGGGGGAAAGGGGTGATGGGGCAGGGAGACAGGGGGCAGGGGGTGATGGGGCAGGGAGAGATGGGGCAGGGAGACAGGCGCAAAAAAAAACATTGTTAGATATCAATACAGCCACACACACACACACAAGTGGGTTCAAATTATTTTAGACTCATTAAATTAAATAACTGGTCAATCAAAACACCCACACACAGACATTAAAATGAATACACACAGACATACTGTGTGTAAACACACATCACATCATAATTGCATGAAATTAGTATGTGTCATTCTCGACCAGTAGATCAAATCATCCACTTCAGCCCTACGTGTTCCTGACTGATATGGCATCACAACGCTATCCAAGCACAGCCCCAGACCACAGCCTCCCAGCCCCAGACCACAGCCTCCCAGCCCCAGACCACAGCCTCCCAACACAGCCCCAGACCACAGCCTCCCAACACAGCCCCAGACCACAGCCTCCCAGCCCCAGACCACAGCCTCCAAGCCCCAGACCACAGCCTCCCAACACAGCCCCAGACCACAGCCTCCCAACACAGCCCCAGACCACAGCCTCCCAGCCCCAGACCACAGCCTCCCAGCCCCAGACCACAGCCTCCCAACACAGCCCCAGACCACAGCCTCCCAACACAGCCCCAGACCACAGCCTCCCAACACAGCCCCAGACCACAGCCTCCAAGCCCCAGACCACAGCCTCCCAACACAGCCCCAGACCACAGCCTCCCAACACAGCCCCAGACCACAGCCTCCCAGCCCCAGACCACAGCCTCCCAGCCCCAGTCCACAGCCTCCCAACACAGCCCCAGACCACAGCCTCCCAACACAGCCCCAGACCACAGCCTCCCAGCCCCAGACCACAGCCTCCCAGCCCCAGACCACAGCCTCCCATCCTCCCACCCATCCTCACCTGGCCGGTGAAGGAGGCCCCCTCCAGTGATCGCAGGAAGTCCGAGTACACCTGATTGGCTCGGAGGATGACGGTTGCCACGGCGTCCTGGTAGTGAGGGGAGGAGGTGGCGAGGAGGGGCAGGGCAGCCAGGGGGATGTGGTCCTGGCTGTTGGAGAGACAGCCCTCGTCGTAGCTGTAGGGGCTCAGGCTGCGCGCACAGACACAGAGGACTACATCATCAGCAAAGGTCGATGCTGGTTGGGGAAATTGTAGCGTGTTTGTTTGTGTAAAAGTATGTCTTTGTTTGTACATACAATGTGTGTGTATGCTTGTGCACATGCACGGGTGTCCGCACGGGTAGGTGTGTGTGTGTGTGTGTGAGGCCGTACTTGGACACCAGGGAGAAGGCGTCGGCGCAGATGGCAGGGCAGGGCACCAGGCGCACGGCCACGCGGCCCAGGGCAGCGGGGTAGTGCACGCGCATCACGGCGTGGAACGCAGCGCTCAGGGTGTTGACGTCGCACTGCTTGCTGCTCGGCTCCCCGACGCCCGTATCCAGGATGTTGCCCCCGTGCAGCACCAAGATCAGGACGTGGATTTTGGAGGGCTGAGAGCACTGCTGGGAGGAGCCATCCTAGAGAGGGAGGGAGGGAGGGAGGGAGGGAGGGAGGGAGGGAGGGAGGGAGGGAGAGAGAGAGGGAGAGAGGGAGAGAGGGAGAGAGGGAGAGAGGGAGAGAGGGAGAGAGGGAGGGAGGGAGAGAGGGAGGGAGTTAGGGGTGATGGACAGGGCAGAGCTCTGTTGAAACTAAAGCAGAATTAAACAATTTCTCCAAAGGGCCGAGGCTTTGAAGGGATCCTTAAACCAAGCTTCCTGACTGGGGGAACTGTCCTGAGACAGGCTGGCCTGTTTGGTGTGCTGGACCAGATGCTGCTGGACCAGGGAACACCTCAGGTGGATTCACCTGAGTGGAGACTCTCTACTTCCTCTGCCCACGGTCAACCTATTCTTGTGTCACATATGCTTTGTTTTAACACACAGGTTACATCATGAACACAATTAAGGGACACACAAATCACTGCACATAAAATGTCGAGGATGACAGCCGCGGAGGAAAAAGGACGTCACAAATATTAATATTTAGCACTTTTACCCGGAGTGTTCGATCCAAAACTTCACATATTCACAGAAGCACCGTACAGCTACAGACTAGGGGGGGGGGGGGTGTACCAAACAAGATGTAAGGACTGGAGGAGGAGAGGAGAAGGGCTGGAGTAGGGGGCATAGGGGGCACGAGGTGGGGGGGGGCAGTTAGTACTAGGTCTGTTAGGAGGGGGGGGGGGGGGTCTCTGTGGAACTACGCTGGCCCACAATGCAATGGGCCAGGGATCTTACTTACTGACTGGTGCGTGGTTATGGTGATGGTGGGAATGGTAGAGCCCCTACGCATCTGAACACAAGAGGACAGAGAGGCCGAGGGGGGAGGTGAGGCTCCGCCCGTATCACCAGGCGCAGGGCACACACACACGTCAACACCAACCGCATGGAGCTACACAGGAATCGCTCCGCTGGGAATCCCCTTCGACCAGTCCTGTTGACTGTATCTAGTGTGTGTGTGTGTGTCAGGGGGTCATTTGATGGTTTAGTGTGAATTAGGTGACTTCTGCGATACTGTGTGTGTGTTGGGGGGGGGGGGGGGGGGTTGTGGTTTAGTGTGAGTTAGCTGACTATGATACTGTATTGCGATACTGAGTCTAGCTGGGACAGCTGTGCTGGTGCGTGTGTGTGAGAGTGTGTATGAGTGTGATCAGGGTTTCCTACCTCATCCAGTCTGTCCTCGCTGGCACCTCTCTCGTAATCTCCCGTCACGTCTTTGTACAGCTCACCTGCAGGCAGCACACACAAAGGACAGTGTTAACTCCCCCCCACACACACACACACACACTCAGTCAGTCAGTGTTAATCGTACCAGAGGCTTCATCTGCATCCGATGCCTCGATCTTGTCCATGAGGTCATTGGAATTCCATTTGGAAATCTCCTTGGGAAAGACGTCTTCATTATCTGAGAAGCCCTCTGTAAGAAAAAAAAAAACGTAATTAACCGAGTAAAAACGGGTTGTTTAGGTGCGATACGTTACATAAAATAGTACACCCCATTGGAAGCTGTTCGTAGGTAACCTTTAAGGCTGTTGTTTAATCAATAATGACGGACTGCTAAATATGGCCCCTCGGTCCTAACAGGAGCTAATTAGGTGGGGAACACAGGTCCGCTGTGAGGGAAAGGTCGCAACACAGCGGTCAAAGGTCAACCCAAACTGGAGCTGTGACCAGACTAGACGACTCGGTTCAGCTCAGCACGTGTATCTGAGACAGACGATGATTTCACTGCCATGTACAACACATGTCGGGGACTGGGTAAGCGTTTGACTAATAAACACAAAGTAACCTGCATTAGTATATTGATGTTTTCCATCTAACAGTGGGGAAAATTTTTTGGGGGGACAATTATATGCCATTTTCTCAAGAGCAATTCCTGAGGGGGACACCAAAATTACTGCTGTAACACATTGTGATATGTGAAATGTATATTATTAATATTATAGAAATGTTCTTATGTTTACAGTGATTTATTGGGGGGGACGGATCATATTTTTCCCAGGATGGGGGGGTCGTGTGATTTCCGCCAATGCCATCTAACACAGTACAGAGTGTTCGGTTGTATGCAGAGGGATTCACACCCTTTTAGGTGTTTGTGAACGTATGCAACGAATGCAGAATGTGTTAAGTGAATGAAGAACGCTTGAGTGATTCGCTGAGTGATTCTTCTAAAATGGAAGGCAAAAAATTGCCATCCTGGCTGGACAATAAAGTTTTATTCTATTATATATGTGGGGCATGCTTAATCTTGAAACGATAAACAGGAAGCTATGTCCTCAAGCGTCCTAGAAGGTCAGTTCTCCCATTATCTCAAATTGATTGAATCTGAATACGCATGGATGCACAGATGGTCTGGAATGCATACAAGCTTATTCAACTGGTCACAGAGTCTCTTTACAATACACGGGAAATCATACCACTGCTGTGCTTTATCCTACATTTTATACCTTGTTTAGTAGGCCACAATATGGATTATCAGTGTGCTTAGTTACGTGTATTTATGAGAGATAATGAATATCTTCAGGAGGAGGAGCTACCAGAGAGAGGGAGGATGCAAGGCCAGGACATGGTACCATCATCGTGTGGTCATGAAACAGCGGTTTCTTCACAATTTATTAGAAATGATTACGTTTGAAATACTGAAGACTCATGTCTACCCAATGACACGTGTTGAGTATTCATGCTTTACTGAAGGAGTAACAAAAGTACCGTAGGATTCAGGAAAGCCTTTATCAGCAACAAGAAAGACAATCATTCGTTCTCAGTTTCACTTGGACAGGATACAATGGCAACTGAATTCCTGCTTTCCGCTACAGCAATTCTCAGACAGTTCATTCAAGGCCGAGAGAATCCAGTACAGCACATGGCACATCTTTCAGAAGAGTAGATTCGAGATGACAGCCCGATCGCATTAGCATCATCGAAATAAATAGATCTTTAAATAGACCTTTATTAGTACTGGAGTCATAAACCTTTCTGTCACACAGCGTAGCAGCAACACCTATTATTGTAGATGCATTCAGACATTTTGTTTCCCCCCTAAGGCTTGGCTGTTTGAACCTAGTACAGTTGTAGTATTGAACAACTATAAATACATGGATAATAAACATGTAGATGTAGTGTTTCAGTGTGAGTGTGTGTAGGGGTAAGGGTGGAGGGGGGGAGGGTGGTGTAAGGGGGTGATGATAGATGACGGGTCATGCTGGGCTTGTCGTCATGGTTTCCTCTCTCGGGTTCAGACCACCTGGGGGGGCGAGCACACCCCCCCTATTTCAACCGCAGGCCCAAAGCATGCTGGGTATCTGGGTGGTTTAAGAACTGATCTGTGTTGAAGAGATGCATGCAGAGTGAGAGGGGCAGGGGGCAGAGGTCAGAGGTCAGGGAACAGCACAGAGGCTACGCTAACGCGAGCAAAATGGCGTGAGTTACCGTGGGCGTCGAAAAACTCTTCTTCTGAGCTATCGTCTGAGTCGCGGGCGATGCTCTGCATCCTCCACTCAGACATGCTGTGGCGAGAAGGACTGGCTGCAACACAGGAAGGAAAAACAGTCAGGTGGATGAGCGGTTAGGGAGTCGGGCTAGTAATCTGAAGGTTGTTGGTTCGATTCGTGGCTGTGCCAAATGACGTTGTGTCCTTGGGCAAGGCACTTCACCCTACTTGCCTCGGGGGGAATGTCCCTGTACTTACTGCAAGTCGCTCTGGATAAGAGCATCTGCTAAATGACTAAATGTAAAAACAGGGCTGTTGTTTTTTTTTTTTTCCTCCTTTGTTTTTCCCCAGAAATATGTCCATCACCCTTTTTTTTCCTTCTCACATACTGTACACAATGTCATACTGAGAGAAGACTATAAACAAACACTACATGTACTTTATACAAACACACACACACAGTGTTATGTAAACACTCGACAGGTTCTGTGCTGCTTGAATCCATCCCAGATGGAATGCTGGCTGGTCAGATGGGGGGGGGGGGGGGGGGTGGTGTGGGGGGGGGGGGTGGTGGGGGGGGGGGTGAGGAGAGAGGTCCATAGAAACACAGACACCACACAAACACGCTGACAACCAATTATCACACACACAGGGAAGGACTTGACTAAAAGCAGGCCTGTCTGTCACACGCTTGAGCTGCCCCTTCCTCATGTATCATTACTGAGGGGAGAGAGTGTGTGTGTGTGAGGGGGGTGTGTACTGGTTTGGTGTGTGTGTGTGTGTGTACACACAGCTGTCCCTGTCAGCTCAGAGACGGGAGAAGCGTGGGGGGGAGGGAGGGTTGGGGGTCACCGTGATGACCATCAGTCTCCTGTAGACTGTGATGTCAACACTGCAGCTATTTATAGCAGAGGAGAGTGAGGATGCAGGGAGGGGGGAGAGGGGTGAAATGAGGCTGGAGGGGGGGGGGGGGGGGGAGACCAGGTGGCAGGTGGGGCTGGAAAAAAAAGAGAGGGGTGTGGACCAAAATACTGACGTAGGCAGATTGAGAGTGGAATAGAAAGTGGACTTAGGAAGGAAGCTAAGAAGGAAGCAAGGAATGAAGCAAGGAATGAAGTAATGAAGGAAGCTAGGAAGGAAGCAAGGAATGAAGTAATGAAGGAAGATAGCAAGGAAGCAAGGAATGAAGTAATGAAGGAAGATAGCAAGGAATGAAGTAATGAAGGAAGCAAGGAAGGAAGCTAGGAAGGAAGCAAGGAATGAAGTAATGAAGGAAGCTAGCAAGGAAGCAAGGAATGAAGTAATGAAGGAAGCAAGGAAGGAAGCAAGGAATGAAGTAATGAAGGAAGCTAGCAAGGAAGGCCAGAACTGACACAACATACTCGTAACCTAATCATCCGCAACATGAAACCCCTCTAGGCTGAACCATGCAGACAGGCGAGGCACCCTGCTCGGCCTCACCTCCTCTCTTGGACGAGCGGGAGGACCTGGAGGAGGTGGACCACTGCTTGCTGAGACCCCCCTCGCGCCTGGAGGCTGTCCCCCGCCGAGCCCACCCCCCTCCTGGGCCTCCAGGGAGCCCATGGTGTCCTTGGTCTCCTGGTTCTTGTCCGGGGAGGAGGCAGCGGCCCCGTCTCCCTCAGCCTGGCCCTCCTCCCCCTGGCTGAACTGGGCCATCTTCTGGGCCAGAGCCAGCTGGGTCTCCAGTTCCAGCTGGCGGATGTCCTCGATGGTCAGGCCGTACCACTCGTCCTGCCAGCACCAGGCCTGCCGGTGGGCCCTCACCATCACCTTCCTCAGCCCTGCGGGAGACATAACTCTCAGCATCACCTCCCGCAACACTCCCACCTCCTCCCCACCTCCTCCCCACCACCTCCTCCCCACCTCCTCCCCACCTCCTCCCCACCTCCTCCCCCCCACCTCCTCCCCACCTCCCCACCACCTCCCCACCACCCTCCTCCCCACCTCCTCTCCCCACCACCTCCTCCCCACCCACCTCCTCCTCCCCACCTCCTCCTCCCCACCTCCTCCTCCCTACCTCCTCCTCCTCCTCCCCACAACACCCCCACCTCCTCCCCACCTCCTCCCCACAACACCCCCACCCTCATACCCACCAACGTCGTGGATGAAGCGCTCGATCTTGGACTGCATGCCCCAGTATCTGAACTCCACCTTACAGAGCTTGTAGGCGCACATGACGGGGCTCTTCCCCGGGTCGCTGTTGAACTCCTCGATCCAGTCGTCCAGCAGGGGGCCCCGCTGGGTCTTGGACGACCGGTAGAGACGCGGATCCTCCTCCGCTTTGTACTCGTGGGGAGGGATGGGGTCCTTCACAATGTCGATGGGATCTGGGGGGGGGGGCAGGGGGAGAAGGGGTGAGAGGGGAGTACAGGGGGTGAGGGGGGGAGGGGAGGGGGTGAGGGGGGAGTACAGGGGGTGAGGGGGGAGGGGGAGGGGGTGAGAGGGGAGGGGGGGGGAGGAGTGTTGAACTTCAGGACACTGACAGAGAGAGAGCATGCACAAATACCCACAACCTGTCTGTAAACTATTACATGATGTTATTATGGTATGTATGGTATTAGTGATGTTATTATGATATGTTTGGCATTACGTAATTGCATGAGCATGCGAGGGCCTGTTGGCCACCATATGTTAGGTTGATTAACTGCTGTGTGTGTGTGTGCGCACACAGGACAATGTGGCAGTGCTGTTCGCCCG
>NC_085042.1:8417295-8483521 GCF_963692335.1 Osmerus eperlanus | reverse complement strand
GTCTGCCTCTTTTCCTGCCGTTAGCACTGTCAGCCGAGCATCCGGTTGGAGCCCAACTGTTTATTCAATATTCAATTCATCCGTCTAGTGAGTTCTAGCACGGCGCTAAACATCAAGTAGACAGCCCACACTGCCGTTCACACAGAACGATCCCAACAAACATAACTTTTAAAGCTAGGCTACATTCAATGCATCTTGGTGTGAGTTATCTCTGTCGAGTGAGTTATTCTCCCGAGACGGTAGCTAGATAGCTTTAGTTAGCTGCCGGGTTAAATTACCTAGCATTATACTCGTGGCAATGCTAAAACCACATTAGTGTTAGGCTACTTGTTAGCCTTCTAATGAGTTCTGAAGCCATACTAAAGCGTTTGTCGCATAGTTTTTGTCTATTGGAAACTATTACATTGAAATGTTCGAATCACATATTTGTGGCGCTACTCCTTAAAGGTTAAACCGTGTTCAGGGCCATGCGGCTATGCAGGATTATTTGCCTGTGTATCCACCAGAGGATGAACCACAGTCGAACACAAGAGTCGGCTTTATAAACACAGAACTGGCGCTCATCCAGAACGCTCCGGTGCCGCGACATCATAGATCGCAGCCATAATCTCTTCAGATTATATTTATCGGGCCATACAGGGGAAAACACAAGCAATATTGCTCAAACTAATCTGGCAAGGTAACTGCCTGACCAGCTGTGTTGTTTACGAGTAGGGAAGAATGTTCTGAGGTCAGCCATTCAAATCCTGCTGCTGAGCCGCAAGAATGATAATTTGATTTTTGCCACATCTGGAAACTCCCTCCCGTCCCCCTCCATCACCACACCCAGTCATGGAGAGGAGAAGCAGAGGTAAAGCAGATAATCCATCAACACACAGATGCTTTTGCTCCCGCAACGCCTACTTTGTTCCTCCCCGTGACCAATCACAGCGGAGCACTTGTGTCAGTTATGTCGGTTGGGGACAAGACAAAAAAATACCCAGCCTCAGGAAAAAAAAATCTGTCTTCCTGTAGCAGATCTTGTATCTCAGCGGCGGTCTGGGATACCTGGGGGGTAACTGTCCTGTAAGGTGTGTGTGTGTGTGTGTGTGTGTGTGTGGGGGAGGGGGGGGTCAGGGGCCTCACCTGGATCATGTAGAGCTGGGCGATGCGGTACTCTTCCACGCTCAGGGGCATAGGAATGCGGTACTCCTTAATCAGCATGGTGAGTCTGGAAGAGGGGGAGGGGGGGTGGAGGGGGGGGCAGATCAAAAGGATCCAGGAAGGGGGTGGGAGGGGATGGGAGGGGGGGGGTCTTCTATGGAGAGCTCGTCAAATGTCTGCAGGCGACCTCATGGATGGAGTCTGTGGCTGAAAGGACAGAAATGTTTGGTTAGTCTGGAGGGAGAGTGCTAGTCACGAAGGTTACACAACAAAACGGTCACGAAAAAAAACTGTGCAGGCGCATGGGCCGTTTTTTTGGAAATTCAGCGACGAAAATAAATAAATAAGGAAGATACCATACACGAACACCTTGAGGCTACAACCACGGAATGAAAAGATCCCTGTCCAAAAATACCAGCTTGTTACGACACAGTCTGTCCCCTTTGCGCTGAAAGTTTTCTATGCCAACCCAAGGACATCCCTCAAAGGCTTCCTACCCAGAGAACATCCAGGACGATCGGAGAGTCTCAGAGGTCATGTGACCGGCACAGTGGCGTTGTCTACGGTTACCAGGGTTCTGTTGTGGAGCACATCCAACAACCCTCGCTGCTGGCAATTCTGGTAACTACACATATATACTTGAGGGGGGGGGGGGGGGTTGTGGTCACCTGACAACTTTTAAACCCTGGAAGGAGGCGAGTGTGGAGAACAGGGAGAGGGGGCGTGCCTTGTTACCGTGGTCACATAAGGGAGAAGAGGGGGGGGGTCTCACCCCAGCACGAGTGGGCTTACTAAGGTCCAGAGAGGGCAGCCTTACATAAGCAGCCTTAGAGCCCCATGTATGCATACGGCTTAAACACCACGATTCGGGAGAATGCTATGTTCCTTGTTTTCACTCATGGAGCAGGCAGGTCAGGTGACAGAGTCGACCTGTATGCCTCAACAGTGCCTGTTTTCAGGAGCCAGACTGAGCAGCCTAAAGGAGAATGTTGTTGTGAGAGAGCAGGCTGCTGGAAGCTCATCTGGGATGCGAGAGGCCAGGGCGCTCAGAGAACCGTATCCCAACCCCACTGTTAGAGGCCTAAATAATGTATACTGTGTCTAATAATAACTACAACGCAGTCTGGACAGTGTCAGTCAGACCCCAATAAAAGGCAGAGTTTCCAGGGTGGAGGAGGGGGTTGAGGGCAGAGGGGG
Source organism: Osmerus eperlanus (assembly GCF_963692335.1). Lineage (NCBI taxonomy): Eukaryota > Metazoa > Chordata > Actinopteri > Osmeriformes > Osmeridae > Osmerus > Osmerus eperlanus. The sequence continues at coordinate 8,481,181 of NC_085042.1, read as the reverse complement.
GCAGTGTCTCACTGTGGCCCCCGAGCCTGGTGTGGTCGTCCCGGCATTGCGTAACCCCCCCCCCCCCCCCACCCGCCCCTCCCCTGTCCCCGTAGCAACTGTATCCCTCTCTGGCTTGCCACCATCTGAAATTATGTTTAATCCCACTAATATTCCCACTGCGTCACTCGACTACGGAACAAAAGCCAGCTTTGGAGAGGGCGGTGTGGGTGGTGAGGGGGGGAGGTCAGCTGATGATCCATCACCCATCCACTATCCTGGGGTCAGGCCTGGTGATGAACGCCCTCCACAGCCCTGGAGGCACAGACACTTCACGCTGATCCACGTTCGGCATCGGCTGATCCACGATGAGGGAGACGTTAGGTACAGTAGGAAGGCAGGACAGTACAGTACAGTACTCTACCTCCACCTCATCCCCCTTCACCTCCTCATCCCCATCTACCTCCTGCTCCTTCCCCTCTTCCACCTCCTCCTTCACCTCCTATTCCTCCTCTACCTCCATCCCAGCCAGATGTGTCAGTCGCACCTAACAAAAGACATAGTAACCCCCCCCCCCCCACACACACACACACACCTCCTCCCTTCCTTTGTTTTCAGGTCCTATACAATACGCAGCCTGCTCTGGAGGAACGTCCACAGATCCAGAGCGGAACATCGTGGCCCCTGCTCAAAATAATCCCACTCCTGGGAAACGCAGAGATATAAGTAGGCTAGCTACCCAGGCCTGCGGAGGAGGCTGGGGCTTCTCGTTTTTGCTGCCCTCCTTCAAACCTACTTACTACTTACTAGAGGGGGTCAGATGGCTGAGCGGTTAGGGAGTCGGGCTATTAATCAGAAGGAGCTGCCACAAATGACGTGGTGTCCTTGGGCGAGGCACTTCACCCTACTTGCCTCGGGGGGAATGTCCCTGTACTTACTGTAAGTCGCTCTGGATAAGAGCGTCTGCTAAATGACTAAATGTATATGTACTGTAAGCTGGCATGAGGCAGTCACACGCAGCCTGATGTGACATGGTGTGCGCATGATGCAATGTTATTCAATAGTTTCGCCCCCCCCCCCCCTCCCCCTTTTGGGTCACAGGACTGCAGCTGGAATATGATACAAGTAGGGTTAGAAACAGAGAGTTCATGGCAAACAAACTCCTTAGCCATTTAGTAGACAACAGGAGAGGATTCAACTACCAACACACACACACACACACACTCTGCACCACAACTTACAGAACACACACACACCACAGAAACGTGAGACTTTCCTCCTGCATGACATCATTCTCAACCAGGAGACCTTGGGCTGAGCTGCTAGTGTTATGATCAGAGAGAGAGGGAGGGAGAGAAACAGAGATAGAGAGAGAGAAAGAAAGAGAGAGAGGGAAACAGAAAGAGAGAGAAACAGAGAGGTCAGGTGGCTAAGCGGTTAGGGAAGTGAGCTAGTAATCAGAAGGTTGCCAGTTCGATTCCCGGCCATGCCAAATGACGTTGTGTCCTTGGGCAAGGCACTTCGCCCTACTTGCCTCGGGGGAATGTCCCTGTACTTACTGTAAGTCGCTCTGGATAAGAGCGTCTGCTAAATGACTAAATGTAAAGAGAGAGAGAGAGAGAGAGAGAGAGAGAGAGAGAGAGAGAGAGAGAGAGAGAGAGAGAGAGAGAGAGAGAGAGAGAGAGAGAGAGAGAGAGAGAGAGAGAGAGAGAGAGAGAGAAGGGGGATGAGGGCCCTAAGTGAGGCCTCAGTAGTAGGTCTCTTGAGTGACACGTCCAGCGTCAAGCTGCAGCCTGGAGAGGCCAGAGCAGCCCATGTAAGAAAATCTGCTACAAGGGGGGGGGGGGGGGGGGTGGGGATGAGGTGAACCAACGCTGGGGGGAACACAGGGTCATTTTCCTGGGAACGCTTGGTGTCTTTGAGCTTGGGGTGAACCGACACACACGACGGCAGCCTGTGATGCCGTGGTGCTCACACACACAGCTGATGCAGTTACTGTGGCACGATGCCACTGTCCAGTGGCCCTCTCACCAACACACACACACAATCACACACGCCCAGATGACGGGCACACCGCCAACCGAATCACGGGCCGACCTGCCTGCAGACGCTGCCGGCACACCGGTCTTCCCCCTTCCGCGCGTCCGCATTCCTCCGCGGCCGGAGGGAGTGGGCGTGCGTGGCCAGAAGGAGTGGGCGTGCATGGCCGGAGGGAGTGGGCGTGCGTGGCCGGAGGGAGTGGGCGTGCGTGGCCGGAGGGAGTGGGCGTGCGTGGCGAGCAGCGCTCCGTTACAGCTCAGCCCTGGGGGCAAGGAGGAGAGGCTGCGAAGGGGGCGATGACTCGGCAGAAAATAATTGTGCCGACGCAGGCAGGCGTCATCCCCGCCTCTCCCCCAGTGTCTGTGTGAGCCGGACGAGTCTCTCGGGTGCCGAGAGGGACGGAGAGAGAGACGGATGTCTGTCCGTCGCTTTGCTGCTCCCGTCCCCTCGTCTCTCGGTAACCGACGTCCCTGAGTGTGTCGTTCTCTGGGTGTGTCTGTTCTATGGCTGATCGCACTTCCTTCAGAGCTTCCTGGAAGACAGCCTAGGACTTCCTGTCCTGTTGTTCAACAGGGAGAGGCTGGAGGTTTGGAGGGAGAGGCTGGAGGTTCAACAGGGAGAGGCTGGAGGTTTGGAGGGAGAGGCTGGAGGTTTGGAGGGAGAGGCTGGAGGTTTGGAGGGAGAGGCTGGAGGTTTGGAGGGAGAGGCTGGAGGATCAGCAGGGAGAGGCTGGAGGTTTGGAGGGAGAGGCTGGAGGTTTGGAGGGAGAGGCTGGAGGTTCAACAGGGAGAGGCTGGAGGTTCAGCAGGGAGAGGCTGGAGGTTCAGCAGGGAGAGGCTGGAGGTTTGGAGGGAGAGGCTGGAGGTTCAGCAGGGAGAGGCTGGAGGTTCAACAGGGAGAGGCTGGAGGTTTGGAGGGAGAGGCTGGAGGTTTGGAGGGAGAGGCTGGAGGTTCAGCAGGGAGAGGCTGGAGGTTTGGAGGGAGAGGCTGGAGGTTCAGCAGGGAGAGGCTGGAGGTTTGGAGGGAGAGGCTGGAGGTTTGGAGGGAGAGGCTGGAGGTTCAGCAGGGAGAGGCTGGAGGTTTGGAGGGAGAGGCTGGAGGTTTGGAGGGAGAGGCTGGATGTTCAGCAGGGAGAGGCTGGAGGTTTGGAGGGGCTCTTGTGGTTGAGGAAAGAGACATCTTGGCACATCTTACCATCCACAGGAAGACTTCATAACTCTCATAACTCTGTGCTCTGGTTTTCTATGGGCAAAGTTAGTCAACAAACATGTTGGCTTTTTTTTCCCCGTTTCTCTGTTTAATCTTTAGTCTTTACAGGGTTACAGACTTTTGCCACAGTTCCCTGAGCAGAGCGAGGCATCACACAACCCACCAGAAATCTCTGATGCTGAAAACAACAGTCCTATGCACACCCTAGAAAACACGCACGCAGAGTATAAAAATAGCCCGGCCACAATAATCCAAACATACGCAAGCAGAGTGTTTGACGCTGTGTGTTCAGAGAATATGAGCGTTTCCTTTTCTAAAAATACAGTCTTTGCTACCCCCTGGGCAGTGACGCAACTGCAGCACTCCCAGCCCAGGGCGGGGACACAGCAGCCCTGCAGCTGCTGCACGGCCTGACAGGAGCGCTCATGCTGGAGGTACCACAGACATGTCACTGTCATCTGAAAGACAGATCTTCCAGAGGATGTGCACCAATAGTGGTCCATCAATCAAGCTGCACTTAAGACGTTGTCCTGGGCTGAGTGTCTGTACGCTGTCTTCCACTGTTAGCTTCTAGCCTCACCTCTGCTGTGTGTGTGTGTGTGTGTGTGTGAGTGAGAGAGAAAGAAAGAGACAGTGAAAGAGTGTGTGTGAGTGCAAAATTTAGCAACACAGAAAGAGATTGAGAGAGATTGTGCGAGTGAGTGAGAGAGAAATCGAGAGAGATGTTGACAGAGAACGGCCCGCGAGACGGCCCGCGACGAGTTCCCACCTGTGACCCAATCGGACACAGAACCGGTCTCCACACCCAGACGCAGAAACAACGAGCAGGGGCAGCTAGTCTGGGGCAGCTAGGCAGGGGCAGCTAGCCTGGGGAGGCAGGGGCAGCTAGCCTTCAGAACTACAGAACACATTCCTTCTGAAAGGGTTGTAGGATGGTCCTCTCCTGCTCTCTGTCTACAAGCCCTTTGGTGCGTAGTTTTAAAGCAGCTCAACAAAGCAAAGCTGCAGAAAGCCCTAAATGACAGGATTCACGGCATCACGTAAACCAACAGGATGGTATCCGTGAACGCACCAACGTCTCTGAATCCAACAGCTGGGTTCAGCTCTGAACACACACACACACTCACTGGGCAAAGCTGCAACACTCTGCCACGGCTAAGCAAGGATTATGTAGGCCTATTAGCTTCACTTAAGATAGGATCTCTGAGGTACTTTATCACAGCAACAGTCGGTATAAGGTTGTGAGCAGAATTCGCTCAAATCGAAACTAAACGTTCTTGCCCTTAACCTCCAATCTCTCCAGGCATACTCAAGACACTTTACAACGCGCACTGTATGTAAACACACACATCACACGCACACTCACGCACACACGCACACTTACAAAAACAACAAACAGGCTGTAAGAAGGGCCGGAGGGGAACAACTGGTGCTGGCAGTCATCACAGCAACGTCAGGCGGTAGGCTGGATTCCTGGGAGAGAGGTGTCCAGTCACTGGAGGCGTTTCCTCAAGAGGCCAGAGGAGGGGAGAGAGTGGGGTGAGGGCAGAGGTGGGGCAAAGGGGGAGGAGGGGATTGGGGGAGAGGAGAGGAGGGGAGAGGAGAGAGTGGGGGGGTGGTGTGAGGGCAGAGGTGGGGGAAAGGGGGAGGAGGGGAATGGGGGAGAGGAGAAGGAGGGGGAGAGCGGGTGAGGGGTTTCCTTCCTAGTAAGACCTCACTGAACACCAGTGGAAAACCAGCTGGGCTCCGGACAGCCCAAAATACCACATATCACTTTCCCGACGTTGTCGCCTGGACCTTGCAACTCCGGCTATGGCAACCACTACAAACATAGTCCAGCGCGGGGCGACAAGCTATGATTGGCTTATCCTCCTATCCTGTTAAAATGTCAAAGGGCTTAAAACAATACAGTCATCTGGACAAGGCTTTGTCGGAGACTGAGCCGCCATCAGGTGAATCCTGACACTCACCAATCAAACATATACCCACCCCTAACTGCCAAAGAGAATGCGTTTCAACCCGACGTTTAAATATTTAAATATAGAGAACGCTCAATGTTATGCCCGGGACTAGTTGATCTATTCCAGGTTGACAGTCTTTTGCCTCACGGGAGCAATCTCCCGTGACCCGATGTGACATGAGCCAGTCCAGTCCTCGGCTCCCCCTGACCCGAGCTTCTCTGCGGGCAGAGGACGGGCACACCACCTGGCCCTCTCCTCCACACATCATTCTGCTACGAGGAGAGCTAAAAATACCCCGCACCCTTCATCTCCTCCAAGTTCAACCTCCTCCTCCACCTCCTCCTCCTGACTAGCGAGTCAGGCCCGAATCTAAAAATGACCCTCGTTCACAGGGAGAACGCAACACAGATGTAGGAGTGGGCAAGAAGGGAGCCCTGGAGTTGTGTATGAGAGAACGTTGAATCTCGACATTAACGTTCAGCTCAAGTAAAACGAAAGTCTCTGAAGCCGCGCATTTGTGAACGGACAAAAGATTCTCTGCGATGCCCACAATCCATGCTCTCCTTCCTTGTTTCTACGTTGTAGTTCACAGATATGCCAAAGCACTCTGTGCAGTTCTGGGTTCATTCTGACCTGAGACGGCTTAACTGTCTCAGCAGTAAAGAATTAAGAAATTAAACAAGGTGCCGTGTGCGTCAGTTCCCATCCCAAATGCCGTCACTCGTTTGCACAGCGATACACAAAAGCTCGGAATTAAACCTAGCGGGAAATACGGCGCCAGGCCCCTTGAACGAGAACAGATAACACCGTCTGCAGCCCGTTGTTTTCAGCTAAGAAACCTTCCCTGCTCCTTGGGGCCCCGCCTGGTTCCCGGGTCCGTGCAGTCCAGCAGACTCTGCCCGGAGGAAAGCGACGGCCCAAACTGTCACTTTCAATCAACACAAAACTTCAAGATGAGGTAAAGTGACCCCCAATGTGTAAATGTCACTGGGATTCATTCCCTAAGTGACGAGGTGAGATAAAAACTACAATGGGTTCACTGCTGTAAGAGCCCTTTATGAACTGTGGACTATTAATGAGCTACTTTCATCGAAAACAACACCATACACCGCCATAAGCACACAACAGACCAGACACGCATGCATCATCAGAAGGAAGTCATCTCAGATTTACTGGACAACAAGCAGACACACAGATTCTCCCAGAGTAAACAACATTTTTTTAAGCTTAAACAATCATTCAGCCGCTTCAAAAGGAATTACTGACCAGACTCATGACTTACCAGCGTGAGGTGTCTGAACTGCCTCAGAAATCTCAGGTATTCAACGCTGGCATGACTGGAGCAGTCCCAGTTTGTTTTGAATACTGCTGTTCTGATTAGTGCTCTGATTAGAAACATGAGAATTGACCCGGAAACCAAGCAGGAGGATGGCGAGAGACGAATCAAACGGGTTTGTCTGTGTGAAACATGCAAGGCCGGCAATTTGTTTAGGGGCGGGAAGTATTTCTCATCTCTACATTGAGCCCCCCTACACCCTCTCTCCACCCTCTCCGTCACTGCTTCAACAGGAGGTTACCATGGAGACATAGAAGGCCCTGCCATGATTGGCTGCGGGGATGAAGTCAGTGTGACGAGCGGAGTGGAGACTACCAGAGCGCGTCTCTCTCCCCCACTCTCTCCCTCTCTCTCCCCCTCCATCTCCCTCCCGCTCTCCCTCATTTCTCCTGCCATTTCCATAGTCCTATAACATCAGCTTTGTATCTATGGGACGATTCAGGAGTTCCCTTCATTCCATGGCTCTTGGTTTGACTAACATATGCTTTCATCTCTGCCAACAAAGTATTTTTTTTTTTATATTTTCAATACAAAAGATGTATGGTGTTAACCAACGGGCTCGAGAACTCACAAAACATTTCCTTGTCAAAGACTCCTTTATGCAAAACCACAACACAGGGCTTCAACTGTCACAGCAAAACAAAACATACCTGCATGTTACAATTCCCTCCACCCAGGGGTCACTGCATGCGCTTCCCTCCACCCAGGGGTCACTGCATGCGCTTCCCTCCACCCAGGGGTCACTGCATGCGCTTCCCTCCACCCAGGGGTCACTGCATGCGCTTCCCTCCACCCAGGGGTCACTGCATGCGCTTCCCTCCACCCAGGGGTCACTGCATGCGCTTCCCTCCACCCAGGGGTCACTGCATGCGCTTCCCTCCACCCAGGGGTCACTGCATGCGCTTCCCTCCACCCAGGGGTCACTGCATGCGCTTCAAAAGGAAACGAAACAGAAGTGAGCTCATGTGTTGCATTCCAGACTACAGCTGAGCTGAGAGATCTGTGGGTTTCTCAACCAAATGTGGCTCACTTTCAATGTAGCATTAATTTCCATGTAGAGCCCTCAAAAGGACTGTCAGACAGAGACACATGGCCTGCTCTCGTGACACAAGGCAGGTCAGACACTATGGGTGGACTGGTTACAGACCCTGCTCATCAACTTGGGGGGTGGGGCGGAGAGAGCGGGGAGGGAGGGACAGACAGACAGACAGAGAGGGGATCCGAACTCCAACACAGTAGCAACCCTGCTCCAACCACACACCCTCAGGTAAGCACGACGCAAGTCAAATCAAAAATCTATTCAGCACTTTCTCTGCCTGTATATACGTGCTACTCCCACAGTTGTGCGGTCGAACGTCCCAGCAGTGAGTGGGAAGCTTGAAGCTCCAACTGCCAGGCTCCAGAGAAGCGCCGCTGCTCTATTTAACGCCGCTCTGGAAAAAGCGGGGAGAAAATAGATGGGAGAGTGCGCAGTGAGGAACGAGGAGAGCGACGGAGAGAGAGAGGAGGAGACGCAGTGCCAGGAAGAAGAAAAAGCGTGCAACAGGAGAAATCCAAAACCGAGAGAGAGTAGCGAGAGATGGAGAGAGCGGAGGAGGAGAGATACGAGAGAGAGGGAGAGAAAGCGCGTCAAAAGAGGACCGGATCAAGAAGTGAAATGTTCATGCAGTGACGTATTGCCTATCATTGGAAGGGGGGGGGAGAAGGGATAGATGAAAAGATGGAGGGCGGGATGGAGAGATGGAGGGAGGGATGGAGAGGGTGCTGGGTTATTTATAGAGAGGAGGAAGGGGGGGAGAGAGAGAGGGGGCAGTGTTGCTTCTTTAACCTGTTCATTGTGAAATGACTGTAGTAAATGGGCTCTGGGACGGAGGGATTTCAGCTCCAGGCTCGTCCACAGGTGCACCTGCGCTCCTGCTAAACCCAGCTCTGTCGCCGTGGTCACAGAGCTGTCGCCGTGGTCATTTTCTACACACCGCCTCACACATCCGTTCAGTTATCACCATCGTGGACTTTATATCAAGGAAACTAGAGGCAATTCAGGAGATTAGGAGACTATATTATCTATATATTCTTGGATAAAATATAAAAAGATATAGATATAAAACAAATATATACACGCTGTGCAAGATATACTATATTAATACACTGTGTATGTATATTCATGATACTCCATCTATTGCCTGTTATTGTGCCTGTACTTCCCAGCTGCCCAAAACAGTTCAGGCGACAAATAAATTTGTTTTGCAGAAACATCCATGCTCCGTGCTGCGACAGGTCTGAAGTCTGAAGTCTCTACCAGAATCACCTCCACCCCGGCAAACTAGAAGAGCCCGACAGTATGATCACACACTGGTACCATCCTGATGACCATAAAAGGCCCTTTCCAAGGTTTCCCCTCGCCCAGCCCATACTATCGCTCTGAACTCCCAGCTCACTTCAACTCTTTGTTAGGACTCTGCATGAACAGGGACAAGGAGCTCGCTCTGTATTCAGAAGTCTGAACGGAGCAGGCCAGAGGGGTTCTCAGCCTGTGCAGAGTGACATAATGTAAAGAGACTTCCAACAGCAGCACACACTCAGGGAGAAGAGAGGGAGGGAGAGGGAGAGGGAGAGAGGGAGGGACAGGGAGAGGGAGAGGGAGAGAGGGAGGGAGTAGTGAGGGGCGAGAGGAGCATGGAGGAGGGAGGGAGGAGTGGTGAGGGTTATTTTCAGAGATGGAGAAGTCGGGTGTCTGTAGTCGGAGGAAAAGAACAAGGAAGACACGAGAAGCAGCCCTGTCGCTCTGCGTTTCCCCTGATCGTCGAGCAGCGGGGCGTGTCAACAGATTCCACAGACCCCGAGAGGAAACACACTACACGGGAGAAACACGCAAACACACACACGTGACGGCAATATCCACACGCCACTCACATCAACCAGAAGGAAGACACACTCCTCATCACACACACACACAACCTTTTATGAAGAGGGCCTACTGAACACACACACACACACACAGCACAGACCTGTTATGAAGAGGGCCTACTGAACACACACACACACACACAGCACAGACATGCAGCAGGAGGTGGTCAACAGCCCTGCGCTTTCAACATGACTAGTTCAAAAGCAGAACCGCGACACTTGCTGATTAGATTTGCCAGTTCAACATCAACAGAGGGATTGCAGCAACACACATTTCGTCTACCACCCAAGAGACAGAAGAAATGCAGGCATCAGGCAGGTCATTTCTGTTATTATGCCCATGACGAATGTGAATGAAAACAAAGCTCTTGGTTCAGAGTGTACGATGACGTGAAGCCACTAAGAGGTCCACAGCGGCTAGATCAAGTCAGTGTCCTCGTTTCCACGCCAACCCCTCAACAGCCTCTGAATTAGGACGCACACACTTCCTGTTCGCGGCCCGGGCAGCATCTCTGTGGGAGACTCCAGCAGAGCCGTTCATCAGCTGGCACCTCGGGGACGAGGGCCACACCGCTGTGGTCCATCTCAGCATCAACAACACCCGCTCAGGGTTACTGGTGCAGAGGAGGGGCGGGGGGATGGAGGGAGGGGGGGAGGGATGGAGGGGATGGAGGGAGGGGGGGAGGGGTGACATCACAGAAGCTTGGGCCGCTGGCGCTGACGAGCCTCGTCATCTCATTAACCAATCAGACGGGAGCCTGCGGAGCCATGGATCTGACCTCTCGTCCATGGCAGCAAATCGACACGGCTGCAGGTGGAAGGTGAGCCAGAGGTCCTACTGAGTCTCTGTCCAACAGCACCCCCCACCCACCCCCACCAGTCCCACCCCACCCCCACCTACCCCGCCATCTCGTCAGCTGACCGACCCAGAACAATAGTACAGAGGAGAGGCCAAGTGTGTGAGGGTGTGTGTGTGTTTGTGTGTGTGCACACTAGGTGTGTGGGGGCAGGATAGGGTGTGTGTGTGTGTGTGTGAGAGAGAGAGACAGAGACAGAAGGAGGGGTCTCAGGTTGGAGGCAGCGTCTATACAGAGAGGTTACAGAATCTCCTCTGCCCCGTCACTGCTATCCCTAACGCCACCTGCATTAGATGCCTGGCTGAAATTCCACACGTCTGTACGATAAACACACTGGAGGAATTTGAGGCACCCTAGGTCATGTTGTCTCACGCACATGCACAACATCTACTGATGTGGGTCACTTTAAAAGGTTATCTGCAGCCTTTAAAATGTTGTCACACAATAAAACTACTGTTGCATTCACAAGCAGGTTTCCAAAACAGCAGCTAAATACATGTTGGCTCTGCACCCAACGATATTCACTTCCATACTCATTAGCCTCCCAATCTCCCAGCACATATTGTTGATATCACTGTATCTTATCTGTTCAAACCAAGCTGCTGTAAAAGGAACAATAATTGCACCAGACAGCCGCAAAGGTTTCCAAAAATCGAAACTGACAGGAAGTACGTTGTGTTTTGTTTCCTGAACTCAAAGTTGATTATGCAAGTGATGCAGAGGCGCTGTCATGGGTGTTCCTGACAGTCGAGGGGGATATCTAAATGAATTAGGCGGCATCAATCTACCTCTTGGGCAATGGCAGCATCGTTCAAAAAGTCAGCACAGAAACTAAAAGGGGGGTGAGAGGGGGGGGGGGCAGTCATTCCCTAGGCCATGAACCGACTCACGGTTCTACGCTTCTGAATTTGAATTGCGTAGATTCAGAAGTGAAGCACGAGTGTCCATGGCGACCGGTGGCTTTTTAAGATCGTTAGTCAGTAACATTTGGTCTCTGACTGGCGAGTGACACATCCACACTTTCGTTTGACGCTGGGGTAGTAAACATACACTTCCTCTCAGATCCTCCGAGAGAGAAAACGGAAATGACCTGATGAGCTTTCAGCACTCAGCCCTTCTCTCAATCTCTGTCACTCTCTCACTCACACTCACAACGTTCACTAACCTAACCCCCCCGGTCGTTATTGGATTCATGAGACTGACACCAGAGAGCTCTCTCTCTCTGCTCACCAGCGTCATCCTACCAGACAACACAGCTGCCTCTATTTTCTCAACACAAAGAAAACACATTACAATGGTTAAGTTATGCGTCATTTTGTCATAACAATCTCCCCAAAGATAGCGCTTTGCATGGCAAAGATATACAGGTTGGCCAAACGGGAAGAAAAGACAAAACATGCAAAGTACCAAAGACTTCAGAACATGCTCTGCAAGCACAGGAAGTCAAAGTTGGCATTGAAGGGGAAATTTAAATGTTTTGGTTTGACGGAACTGTCTTCACCTAAGAGGGGCTGGGTGTGGCCGACTAAGATGAGAGGAAATGGAACAACAAAAGTTTTGTCTAAATGGAGGGACTCCGTAGAACACACTGACATATATATACACACACACACTCGTGCTACAAGCACACGGAAATGTTCCATTGTAGGGCCTGACCGTCAGAGGTAGGTAGTGAAAGAATGTCCAGCTTGTTCTTCCTGAGAGAGATGAGGATCTGATGTGGTCTGCAGACAGGCACCATGCCACAGCGCAGGGGGTGTGGTCCCTGTCACCACCTCCTCACCAGATTTAGCTGGAAGAGGCTACCCCTGAGAGACAGAGAGAGACAGACAGACAGAGACCCACTTCCTCGACCTCCAGCAGGAAGGGAACAGAAAGTGAAGAAACCTCTCTCTCTGAAGATCTCATCTAAACTGGGATGTTTAAACACGTCAGGGGGGGGGGGGGGGGGAGACCACGGAGGAGACAAGAGCGACTTCAAAAAGGTTATTTTCCAAAACCGCAAACTACAGAAAGATTTTCTCCCAGTGCCTTGTAACTCCCAGGCCTATTTCCCTCTGCCCCCAGTGGCTGACTGCGAGAGGGGGTCTTCCCAGGGGGATCCTGTAAGTCTTAGTGATGATCTTGATGGTTGCGAGGAAGCGTCTTGGGTCCTCCGGTACCAGCACTGTGGTCCTGGAGGAACACACAGTCCTCACAGCTAAGTGTGTTAGTGGAGGGAGCAGTTCCCTCTGACACACAAGAGCCTTTCCTCATGTCCTATGAGTCACTAAGTATTTTTCGTTGCATGCTGTGTTAGACAGAGAGAGAAAAAAAGAAGCTGTCATTGTACGACAGTATACAGTCAGCTATTACAACGCTGGAGAACCTTAAGTCAAGGGTGATCACTGCTACGCCAAATTCAAGTTATGCAACTATGCATGCGATCTACATTCTTCAAGTCTACTCTTCAATTTCGTGGATGAAAGCTTGAGATAGTTTCCTTATCTTCTTCTGGAAGCTATTTTCAGCTGAGTTTCGCAAATATGCACACGTTGCGCAATAATCAGGCGATCTTACCTCACGTGCCTAGCATTCAAGTCCCCACAAGTCTGCCAAGACCTACATTGACGATGCTGTCTGATCAAAAAAGCGGTTAAGATAGTTAACGACTTTCCAAAACAAGAAAAACTAATCTAAAACCAATAGGTTTCCCCTATTGTGAAGGTATAGCAATTCCACTGTTTTACTAATAAGAAAAAACAGTTATAAGGACTTTTGAGCAGATCCGGGTTCAAACCACCCCACACACTCAGGGCACAGGTTGTTTGTCCTCCACCGTGTTTCACCGAGAATAGTGTCACTGGTGGAACCTGTAGCGCGGCCTGAATGCATTCAGGACCTGTTTCCAGAGCACAGCCACCATCTGGCAGCGCGGCCACAGCCCCTGTCAGCGGCACAGCTGGCTGACTCATCCAGGCCTTGTGGACAGGCCTTGCAGAACATCTCGGTACTCACGGACACATGATCAAACCAAACTGACAGCTGTGCAAAGATACATAGTGCGGGGATCTCGTGGCTTCGGGCTAACGGCCCAGCAGCTTTCACACACGTAATCAAATTACGTGTAACAAACAAACGTCAAAACTGTCTTGAAACCCTCGATGCTAATCATAAAAAAAAGATACATTTGAACTCAGTCTATACTAAATAGCCTATCTACAACCCCACGTAGCAGACGTGTATAGTAGGCTAATTCTCTTCTGGTGCAGTTAACAAGCATTCACCCATCAGCAATGTAAGGTACAACTAAGCATGTTCCTTCTGACAAACTTACACACGCCAGATCACGCAAAAGAGAAAATGTTCTCCTTATTGTTATGTTTAATGTCTGTGTATAATAGGTAGGCTACTGCATCATGTTTAACATTGTGTGGTGATGGAACAGACTTAACACTGCATCCTAGATAGGCTACATTAGAACCTCAATCGTCCAATAAAGATAGATCAATCATTTGTTGACTGGTGGCCTACATCATCTAAAGGAAGTGTTAGCAAGTAAATCAACGTGGGTTGACAACAAGGTGTAATTTATCCGCATTTAGACCAACAATATCGAGCTCCTTCCCGTGTCACAATTAATTCACAATATGCCCAATAGACAAACGTATAACAACGTCAGACGTTTGTAACCCAAAGTAAACCTTCCACCATTTTTCCACTGTCAAGTCAGTTTCCTAGCAACATCACGGCATGGTAATCACAAATTGATGGTTTGCGATGCTCATCACAGCAACCTGCTCTATGCAGAAAACAACTAGTTTGCAGTACAAACAACTCGGATGCAGAGTTTGTTTAGGCTACTGCAGCACTCACCCAAAATCAAAGTTTATTGGCCGTTGATCTGTGTGGTTAGGGTCACGAGTGCGTGAGGATTCTTCACTTTCCAAAAGGCATGGAGCAAAATAGTGGCACTCAATGCCAGCTGCTGTAACAATGTACCCTCCAATCAATCGAGACCGATTGTTTTACGTCGCCTCGACGCTGTTTGATAATAAAATTACTACATGTAAAGTGTGTGTTGGGTTAATCGGCATCCCGAGCACTGCAGATAGATGCATCACATCTCGTCCTGTTTTCAAAATAACGTTCGCCTTCAGCTTTAACTGCCCAAAAAATAAAAATCTGGCCTTAAGTTATGACACCGACAAAAAAAGCCATGTAGTGAAATGTCCTTGACTTCCCTTTAGATTCAACACGAGTTCGGAAGCGTTTAGCTTCCTGAGCAATGGTTTCAAACGAACGATTCCTTCCTCTTACCCGCCTCCGGTATACAGATAGGATTTGGGTGCGGGGTATCTGACATCCCGGTTGAGTTGACTGCCGTACGTCTTGCCTACCTACTAGTACAATGAAACCCCTCGCGATTCGATCCTCTGCCTCCTACGGTCTCGCGCACAGCGCTCACATAAAAGGCGCCTCCTGTTGACCAAATAGTACGCTGCTTCACGATTTTGAAGCAACGTTACATCAGCAATGTGATGTGATCTATGTATTTGTATTAAAGATCATATATATTACAGAACACCACCTAAACGTGTGAGATCGGTTTACATGTTTAATGAAGACTAGCTGAATAGGCTACTTGATATTAACATGCAAATCAAGCGCACCACAATCCCCCCCAAATAGGTACAATGACAATATAATGAAATTGATCTGAGAAATCGTTGCATGAGAATCTAAAATGAAGACTTAAGTATGAAGTTTGCTGATGTGTTTTCAGTTTTTTTTTTCTGTGAAAGTGATACAGGAGCCCATTTCTGGACTGCCATGATAATATATCAAAGGCATTTACATTTAGTCATTTAGCAGACGCTCTTATCCAGAGCGACTTATAGTAAGTACGGGGACATTCCCCGAGGCAAGTAGGGTGAAGTGCCTTGCCCAAGGACACAACGTCAGTTGGCATGACCGGGAATCGAACTGGCAACCTTCGGATTACTAGCCCAATTCCCTCACCGCTCAGCCACCTGACTTTAGGCATATAATTATTTCTATGCCTAAAGCGTTAGACTAGAAATTTAGGTCAAAAGTTACAGCCTACTTATAGTCCTTATAGCCTTCCTTGTGGAAATCTATGTGTGGGAAAAGTACGATCGATTTCCCCCCCCCCCACACCCCCCACACCCGGTGAATTTATTATGTAGGCTAGATTATTGATGCTGTTCTGCAGATAGTCTAGCTATTTATTGCTCTAAACGCTTTGACAGCCCGTCCAGTTGGTGGCGAAAGTGAACTATTAGCAATGTTGATCCGAGGGCCATTTGATTTCAACAAAGAAGAAAACCTCTACAACCTCATTGGTCTATTTGAAAGACCTTCGTTTTATTCATCCGTGTGAGTACAAGTCACATGGGCAGGCACGGGCCATACGGCTATAGTCAAAGCAGTTCGACCGACGCCGGGACCAACTCGGACTGCCTTGTGTTATTAAAACCGAATAGAAACTTAGCCGTTAGCAAAAACAACATGCCTTACACATCTTTGAATTAGAGTAAGTTATTTTGTGTGGAATGTAAGCACCACATCATCTACTGGGTGCACTGTTGAACCAGTAGGTGTTATCATTTAAGGCTAAATTAACTGACAGACAGACCCCGTGTTAAGAAATGTCTTCCGTACCCTTCTTCAATGTGATATACAGAATGACGAGGACAGCATGGGGAAGCTGTCAAGGATCTCTGTTCCGGATGCCTTTAGCTGGGTTAACATACGTACAGACCGCCGGCAAAAAAGACGTAATTGATCTGCCTGTCCTAAATGAGGATGATCTGGCCGAGCAATTTGTGCGAGGATCAGGTCCGGGTGGTCAGGCGACCAACAAGACTAGTAACTGCGTGGTCCTCAGGCACATTCCTACTGGTATTGTTGTTAAGGTGAAGATTATTTTACAGTGTGCTGAAACATTATTAGTCATATCCTCAGTGATTTTTTTTGTGATGGTGTTGTCTGGAATTCCGCCTAATTGTTGCACCCCTGTCATCTAGTGCCACCAAACTAGATCTGTGGAAACCAACCGTAAAAGAGCTCGAGACATTATGAGAGAGAAGCTCGAGATGTCTTTCAAAGGAGAGGACAGTGAAATTCTGAAGAGGCAGAAAGATTCCATCCAGAGGAAACACGAGAAAAGAAAGAAGGCAAACGACAATCTGGAGAAAAAGAGACGTTTTAAAGAAACTCTTATGGCAGACTCTAAACCTGGGGATGACATGAGATAAAAATAATTAGAATAATAATTCCCTTCTTTTTACACGTGTCAGGCTTTTTTCTTGTTGATTTGCGAATGTTACACTTGTTGAAGTAATAAGATCATATATGCTATTATACACATTGGGTTTCATGAAAATATGTTTTATTGCACTGGGTAATACATAAAAAGTTGCAAAGTTTTTTTTTTTTTTTTTTTTTTACAGAATTCTGTCCAATAGTTGAAGAATGAGTTTACAAAGTGTATTTTGGCACTATTAATTTAGTTTTTAATCAGACAAAAGTTTAAAATCTACCCTTCCATGTACATTCTTAAAAAAATCCTAAAGACACATGCAACATGCACTCAACTCTTACTCCATTCACAATGGGAACACACAACTAGAGACAAATTCTGTCAAGTACTGATTTACACTCCATCTGTGCTGATTGGTCCAGAATAGTCTTGACTGTGTAGTAATAGCTCAGTCTGTCCTGTTGGGCAGTCCAGAGATAGTCTTAACTAAACTCTTATTGAGACTGTTAGGACCTTGCATTTCTTTCCGTCTCCACCAAACATTCACGCACTAATCCCCGGGCATGTATAATCCCTGTGAAGAAAAGAAAGATAAATTCAATGTATTGCTTTACATGCTCATATACACAGAAGCCATCTTTGAATAACTACTGTCAATCTTCACACAAGTTACAAAAGCCAATCACATTTCCCAGACATATATGACCTATCCTGGACTAAAAACCTTCAATGGAGATATTCACAGAGTTATTCTCTTACTTTAGAACTAGGCTTAATCCATGTCTGGGAAACTGGGCCTTAATGTCAGCGGAAAAAGCATATTTAATGTGGAACACAAATGAACAATAAGACATGCTGAGATATTAAGGAAGACAAACCTCGCTTTAGTCTTTCCATGGCACTTTTGCTTCCTGCATAAGTTGGTCTTATCTCCTTCCCCAGCTCTTCTATGATGGCTAACAACTCAGCATATTTACTCTGCGGGACGTTATTTCCACTTGTGCTCTGCAATGTCAAAACGTAATAGTATGCACGCACACACACGCATTGGTTAGACATTTACATTTAGTCATTTAGCAGACGCTCTTATCCAGAGCGACTTACAGTAAGTACAGGGATATTCTCCCTGAGGCAAGTAGGGTGAAGTGCCTTGCCCAAGGACACAACGTCATATGGCACGGCCGGGAATAAAACCAGCAACCTTCTGATCAATAGCCCGATTCCCTAACCGCTCAGCCATCTGACCCCCTTAGACACCTCAGTACGGCAGTAATGTTGATTTACAGCCAGTGGTAATACTGCACCTGCATTCATTAAAGACGTCAAGCGACTATGTTTAGCAATTTATAAAATGATTTACGATTCTCACCAGTGTAAAGCCAAGAGAAGGTGGTCCATAGTCATTCACAAATGGTCTGTAGGTCTGCACTGTTGGTATGCTTGGTGAATGAGAAGCTGCAAACGTTAGAATAACAATGAATAATGGTATGTAGCATACTTGAACTGTCACTTTAACTTATACAACCTGTGTGACATGTAATTAAACACTTTGCAAATGTTGCATGTATAGTGACAGTCTGCAATCACAAGTTGTAACATAATACGGGAAAATCGATCATTTGATTTACTCGAAATGTTTTGAAAACCAAATCGATGAGACTATACCACTGCACCACGGTGCATGGTGAAATGTAATGAGAACTAGTAAACGCTAGGCGTCATCAAAGGGTCAAATAACTGTGGACCCGCAGATCAATCATTTAGCCTTGAGGGCTGAAAACGTTCATGAAGAAGATCGTGAACAGCGAGGATCAAAAGGCGAAAGTGTTACATTTGATATGGTACCATGGTAACAGCATCCTTTTACAAACAAAACATGCCGGTAGCTCTCCGGCGTAGATGAATGAATGACTGAATTATAAACTTTGTCGATGTATAAGGGGGGTTTATGATTTGTAATAATGGCGGATATGAATCAGCCCTGACCCTATATCAGTGGACAAAAACCAGTCACGGGCTCTCCCCAGGTATTCGTCGAAACACCAAATTTTACACTTGACAAAACAGAGATAAGATAAAATATGGACCGATAGTTCTGCCATACCTTGGTTCACGGAAGTTCCCGGAATGTGCTGATGGAGGTTTGGCTTGTAAGCCATACCCACAGACATAATAAATTGAGAAATAAAAATGTTACAGAAATCCGCTGAAGCCGCTGTCTCTCGCACAGACACTTTTTGTTTACTACAGAGCGGCACTGGGCAAATATGGCCGTCACATTTATATTGATATTCTTAATCCTATATGTCACCACTGGAAAAAAGGCATTGTGTGATAGCAAATTGAACATATACATTTCCTTTTCTTTTGACAAACTTTTAGAAGTCTTATGTTGCATTATTTCACTTTCAATAATTATATTAAAGTCTAGGTCTAGATTGTATTGTTTATTTTGTATTTGCTCTTTTACATGTTTATTTCTATAACGTTTGAAACAAACCCCGAAGCCATGACTGGAATAAAACATTTGTGTTTCTGTTCGTGAACTGTGTCTTTGTTTTGCAGAAAATGTATCACTCAGGCAAGATGAATCATACATGGGAGAACAGCACAAAAATCGAATATGTATCTGTAAATTTAAATTGTATTCGTGATTCACCTATAATTTGGACTGCTGTTAGGCAATACGTTGAATAAAACGGCTGCCCCGGGGTTTCAAAACGTGCACACCTAAAGACACAAAAGAAAGCAACCTTCTAAATGACATACCAACCACACGCATGAGAGAGTAAAGGACATCCAATCAGAGGCACGGAGGATTTTTGAATGGTTGTTATGCCTCAGCTATGTTTGGGTGAGCTAGCAAGCGATAAACGTCTCGAGTCTGCTACTCACAAGGCTCGTGAAACAAATAGAACAGCACGTGGACAACGAAAAGCTTTTACCTTGTCACTATTTAGTTAACTATTTAATTCGTTCCTTGGAAAAACTTGAGCATCTGTTTGAAATGGGAAAAGGTAAGCAATATATAGCGAACTTACTGGCGTTAACGGGTAGAACTAGCTGTTAAAACAGACAACTACAGCACTGGGTCTAGTAATTATTGTTTTCTTACGGTAGCTAGCAACTGTTCCATGTTACATTTCTACAACGTACTTAAAATAACTCGTCAATGTTCCTTAAAAAGGGAGGAAGAAGGCGCAGACATCTACAGACCAAGGTCAAGTCACGCTTCAACCAAAAGTCGTTAAAGGGTCGAAAGAAAACGCGCCAGAAATGAACAAGGTAAGTCTCTTGTTGCTGTCCCAAATTACACACACGTTACTTTCATTAGCACCAACGTTAACAGCGTCTAGCGCATGCATCACTGTCGACCAAACAAGTCTCTTCGTTGCCCAGTGTCCATGCACGCGCATCTCGTGAATGTTCTGTTCGTTCCAGCAGGAAACTGCAGGCAAAACCCAGTCTACCTTGACTACTCTGTGGTGCCCAAACAAACCTCGATCCCCCCTCGGAGACAACTCAAGCGCGCTTGTCCAGGAAAATAACGTGTCCGATACACAGCCTCCAGATGTGGCTCCTTCAAAAATTGATAAAGGTACTCATCTCTTTGTTCGGCCTGAGTGTGATAATCTGAGATTACTGTAGTCGTGATCGATGTTTGTTTTTGTTTTTTTACTTTCGTTGCATTTCAACGGATGCACCTACCTAGTACAGTATCGACAATCCACCCAATGCAGGACATCCCGATTACCAAGTGTCTCTTGTTTGTCTTTGCAATTTCTTTGACAGTCAGGCGATCCGAGTTAGGTGACCACCGACAATGTCCTGCGTGTGAATGGCACCAATGTTCACTGACCCGGAATCTTATGTCACAACCAAATAGTTTCTACTGGACTCAGCCTCATCACCTGCTTCTAAACCTCCTTTTGTTTACTTTGCACAGCTTGGACTAAGACTCTTGTTCTCCTCTCAGCGTCCAGACTAGAGGAGAAGGCGGAGAGAAGCAGCCCAGTGACGGGACTGAGGGAGACAGTCCTGGGACAGGCGCAGGAAAAGTCACGCAAGGAACCGCCATCACTCAATCACGTGTCCCAGTCCAAAACCGGGAAGGGAACTAGTCACAAAGTCAAAGCGAAAAAGTATGTGAAATAAATGCCCGCAAAATTCGTCTGACCTGGTCAGCTAAACTGTGGGGATGTAAACCTGTGATTCACACTAGAATGTCGTCTTGTTTTCTCCTCCAGAGCTGAAAGCATAGCTTCCGTTAACAAAAAGGTCACTGATTATTATCCAGTCCGAAGAAGTGCCAGGAAAAGCAAAACTGAATTGAAGGTTTGTATACGAAAACCGAATTGTACTTTTTAAAATTTCTTCAGATGAGTTAACTCATGTTCCTTATAGTTACAGTAACTTCCATTGTACAGTTGTCTTCCCTTAGAAGTAGTCACGTGTGCCTGCTCTGGAATTGACCTTTTTAATGAAATTACGTTTAAACCAACTAACTTCATGCTTTCCAAACAGAATGATGCACGTCAACACATTGACGACCTGATAAGGAATGGAGTTGAGGAAGGCCTGAGGGTAAGACTGTTTGGCTTTTCCTTTTTTTTTCTGAACTTGGGATGAAACTCCCATCGCGTCAGAGCACCATCGGCTCCTGGCTGAGCCGCCAAAATCGTAGGAAGAGACTTAATGCTCATTCTCATAACTTTTGCTATTTAACTGTAAATGTGTGACAGGATGAATGTTGAGACCAGAAACGGAGGCTTGTTTTCGACTGGTTTTCCCGCCCTTCTGTCCCGACAGGTTAAAGACATCGAGGGGAAAGGGAGAGGCGTCTTTGCGGTCAGAGACTTCAAGAAGGGCGAGTACGTGGTGGAGTATCACGGCGACCTGGTGCTGCTGGCCGACGCCAAGAAGAGAGAGGAGCGCTACGCTCAGGACCCAGAAACCGGCTGCTACATGTACTACTTCCAGTATCACGGCAAAACCTACTGGTACGTGGTTTTAAAGTCGACAAACTACCCCCCGCCCCCCCCCCCATCTTTGTAATTCAACCTCTATTCAAACCTTTTTTTTTTTTTTTTTAATTAGCGTGGATGCGACCAGGGAAAGTGGTCGAAGGGGAAGGCTGATCAACCACAGTAAGATGGGAAACTGTCAGACGAAGCTTCATGGCATCAACGGTGCGCCTCATCTGATTCTGGTTGCCTCCAGGGACATCGAGGCCGACGAGGAGCTGCTCTACGACTACGGAGATCGCAGCAAAGCCTCCATCTCCGCCCACCCTTGGCTCAAACACTGATGTTCCATGTATTTATATATATTTAGTTTTTTAACACCACAACATTCTCTAGAGAAATTGTTTTTCACTTCAGGGTGATGGCAAGGATGAATTTTGCGGAAAGCAGCAACCTAATAGATTCAAACTTAGGTAAAAGTTATCCGTTCTCCATGTTTTTATAGATATTAAGGTCAGCCCTTCTGTAAACAATACTAAAATGTGAGATTTTTTTTATGATGGTTTTATATGATAATTTATAAATGCCTTATTAGTACATCAACCTGATCCAGTTCGATGCACTTATGATTGTTTACAAGCAACAGATGTTAGTGTTCTTTCTGGGTTTTTTTACTGTACAATGTTCTAACCATTTCAAAAGGAAAAAGTAGTTATTTGAGGAATAAATTTCAGTTGAAAATCTTGTTTCAACCAGTGCAATACTGTGTATTATTCAGAATCAACTTCATGCAACCATTCATGATTGCAACAATCTAAAGCGTATGTTGACTTACATTGACATTACCTATAGCTATATTAGAGGGGAGTGAGTTAAGTCAAATGTACAAAAGATAGTCTTCCCAAAAGTTACTACACAGTTAAATGCACCTTCAGTATAAAAAAATAAAAAATACTTAAAAATGTCCTATGAAAAAATGTGGCTGAAATCCATGTCTTCTGACGAAACACTTGCCGGTGTCCTCATTTCCGCCTGAATGAAAACCTAGAAACACAAAAGTTAAGTATTAGTTTCGTAGAAAGGGGTTAACCGGCAACACACTGAGTCATGACTGAACATTACCACGCCGCTGAGCCAGACCCCATGAAGAAGCTAGTGTCTGTTTTATCAGTTCTCTCTCCCTCCTAAACACGTCTAGCATCAGCACAAACACCGGTCACAAGCAAACCATTACTGAGGCCGTGAGAAGCAACCTCTGGCTGGTCATCATGTAATCATGACTGGGTTTGGACGGGAACGAACAGGGAGTCAGGTGGCTGAGCGGTTAGGGAATTGGGCTAGTAATCTGAAGGTTGCCAGTTCGATTCCCGGCCGTGCCAAATGACGTGTCCTTGGGCAAGGCACTTCACCCTACTTGCCTCGGGGGAATGTCCCTGTACTTACTGTAAGTCGCTCTGGATAAGAGCGTCTGCTAAATGACTAAATGTAATGTGGTTGAAAGCCCTGCGCACACACTGCCATCTCAGATCATTGAGGGTTTGTACACTTGAGATGTATGACGTGGTATGTGTTGTAACTAGAATGTGCCTCATTTGGAGTGTTTTTACAAAGAAGTCACTGTGTATAAAGTGAGCATGTTAGTTGTTAGATCCCTAATCTTGTAAACCACTCATCAGACAAATTATAGACACGATAGGGAGGGTAAAAAATAAAATAAAAAGCTTACAGCTTTCCAATAGTTGTCTTCTCTTCTTTTGGTTCCACTTTGGGTTCCTCTTTGGGTTCCTCCGGTGTGTTGGGGTGGGGCCCTGCAGAGGGGGGTGAGTCCAGGTTCACCTCCACCATGGGGGGCTCAGCTTGGGGGAGAATACCACTGCAGACACAACACAGAGGAGTTAGGTGGCCGTGAGGTGCACAGGCGGCAGGGGGGGAGACCTGGGGGGGGGGGGGGGGACCTGGGGGTGGGGACCTGGGGGGGACAGTGGGGTGAGGATGTCAGAGGGGAGGTCAGGTTTTGACCACAATAGTGTCCATTCATACTTTTGCAACATGAGGAGAAATAATGTAATGCATTCATTTTACAGATGCTTTTATTCCAGGTGATGCGCAGAACAGGGGGGATTTGAACCGGTGACCTCTTCATCTACAGTCATGTAATCCAGTGCTGTAACCACTGGGCTTGTACCACTGATCTATCTATATACTCCAAGTATTGTATGTATATATATGGCCGAATTTATCCTTACCATTGACAACTGACTACCGGCATTTTGCCTCTCGGCATTTTGCCTCTCAATGTATCTAGGCCCTTAACAAAGACTGCTGCGGCATATTTATTTCACCTTTTGTAGAGTTGTAGCTCCTCTTGGGCCACCATTAGCTGTGCTTTCAGCTGGTTCCTTTCCTGAAGAACCTCCTTCAGTTCCTGCATAGTGAAGCGGGGTCTGTTGGGGTCTTTGAGGTCTACCACGAGCTGGTTCGGTCCAAGCGTTTGCTGTTCGGGTAAAAAGAGCGAGACTCATGACCTGAGTCCATACGGTAGCACGCGCATACGTTTAACTGTCTGATTGAAGTTCCTGCTCAACGTGGGGAAATCAACGTGGGAAATGTATTCTGTAGTTCAACCAGTGTGTGCCTATATGGTCCGTAATAAAGTTGAATGGGGAAACTCACCGTTCCTTGACCCGCGGAACTTTCTCTTACGATTCTATCCAGCTCGCTTTTCAGGTTATCTCGTTCCATTTTTAACTCCTCCAGCGACAGGTTGGACTTATTGACTAATGTCTCGAACATCTCCAAAACACGGACAATCTTAAATTGCAAATCTGAAACTTGCTCACCCCTTTTACTTATTTTCAACAAATCTCTTCCGATTACGTACGAAATGTCATAAACATCTTCCACTGTGAGCTGAAACGCGTCCTTATCGAAAGCCAAAGCGGGTGAAGCCTCGCGCTCTTCCATAATTCTTCTTACAATCAAACACAATGCCCAAAAAAGTTTAGTCAAAATAAAAGTGCTGGTTTAAACATCCACAACCGGTCAAAGTGACAACTATTGCCTTCCAAAGTTACACATTGCATGAAAAAAGTGCAGTTAGTGCCCCATGTTAAGACCCGCCTTCTTCCTCATCGAAATCGACGGCTGACAGCGTTAAGGGCACAATGTGTCGTCCAATAGCAGAAGCCTAATGTACTGTTACAGGCGGACTGCAAAAGGACAGCTCGGTATCCCTAGCGACAGGTGAAGCCATGCGCGTAATCAGGTGAAGTTGCATGTGATGTTACATCACAACTGTTACAACTGACACCGATTAATCGTTGATTAATCGGTGGACGTACCGTGGCATCAGGGGTTGAACGTTCATTGAAATACTGGAAGACAGTTCTGTCACAATCGTTTTTCTTTGTGGGGACGCTGGGATTGAAGGAAAGCTCAGCGAATCCTGGATGTCAGCAGCCTTGAGCATGTTGTGCACAAGGGATTCCGGCATCAAGATGTGATTCATCGGTCAATAATTTTTCTCTGTGTGCGCATGTTGTTTTCACTCTTCCACGCACCACCGAACCCATCCGGACTAGGACAATGAGAGGAAAGTACTTCACGTTGTTTGGCTGACGACTAAAATCCAAAGCACGTGGCACAACACAACAGCGAAATATACACGTCTGGGGTGACAACCACATGTCAAGACACTGAACACAGAAACAAGTCGAGTCAATAAAAAACATATCACGGTCAGACAAAAGACATGAGTCTTCTGATTGGCATCAACGTGGGATCGTCTTGGATCAACCCTGCGGCCACCATCGGCATTATCGCGGTGAAGATCCTGTTGAGATCAACACAGACAGTCAGAATATTTTACATTTGATTCACTGGTTCCATCAACAAATCAACAATTGTAATATTTTACACCAATCCTAAGGGACTGCTATCAACCTAATTCATGTATGTGTGTGTATCTTGTGAATGTGTGTGTGTGTGTGTGTGAATGCGTGTGTGAATGCGTGTGTGAATGTGTGTGTGTGTGTGTGTGAATGCGTGTGTGAATGTGTGTGTGTGTGAATGCGTGTGTGAATGTGTGTATGAGTGTTGGAAGAGCTGCTGCCACTTACAGACGTTTGATTCCTGACTCTGGCTGGTCGACTAAAGCAGCTTGTGGCTCTGGTGATGGAAAAAAAAAAAAAGGCTCCACTTCCTCCTCCAAGTCCTCACTGGGGAGAGAACATCGCATCATCAGTAATGGACAGCACTCTGGTGTCAATGAATGAATTGTGTGTGTGTGAGAGTGTGCGTGTGTGTGCATCAATGCATGCAACACACCAAACTCATCACACAGTAACCCCTCCGAGTGATGCAACCTTTTGTAATAGGCCAGTTCTTCCTGCAGCACGAACACCTGGGCTTTCAGCTCGTTCCTCTCCTGAAGCACGTCTTTCAGCTCCTGCAGGGTGAAGCGAGGCGCGTCGCTCTCCGCCCGGTCCTGCCCCTCACACTCCCCCCCGGGATCGTCACACAGCGCCTCCTGGAGGTGAAACACAGCAGGTCCACCCGTCACACGGCACGCTTTCACCCTGGGATGGTCACCGTGTCAAGCACTCGCACACAGCAGCCGAGCGAAGCAGTTTGAAGTGAAGTGTTGGGAAAGTGCTGTAAAGCAGATGTTGTTAAAAGAATGTTCTTCCCCTTGAAGCCCTTGACCGGCAGAAGCCAGACCGTTTGTTAAAAGGAGGGGAGGGAGGGGAGGGGAGAAGAGGGGAGGGGAGGATAGGGGAGGGAAGGAGAGGGGAGGGGAGGGGAGGGGAGGGGAGGGGAGGGGAGGGGAGGGGAGGGGAGGGGAGGGGAGGGGAGGGGAGGGGAGGGGAGGGGAGGGGAGGATAGGGGAGGTGGTAGAGGAGGAAGGAATGATGCATGTTAGAGCTCTTTAATACAAATTTTATTGGTTTTGATTAAATCACATCCAGTCACTACAAAGGGAAACTCCTGGCAGGCGTTACCCATAGCAACATTTCCACCTCCTCGTCATGGTAATTGTCCTCCCCAGTGGTGTTCCTGTCTGTCAAGTCTGGAAGGAGCGAAGGATAGTCTTCTGACTTCCAACAATCTGCCAGGAACTCGCGATCGCCTCCACATTCAACCCACACTGAATTCTGCATGACGGACGCTGCTTTTGCCGCAACCAAGGACTGGATTTGAGACAGAATAACTTGAAACACTTTGACAAAACCCTCAGCATCATTACTGGCTTTTGTGGTTGACTGCAGCCCAGTTGTAAAAGAGTCTAAATAAGTCTCAATTGGAACTAATTCCATTATCTTAGAGAAGTCAAGTTACATTTTATTGTCATATCTCTATATAGCTTGTATACACTGGAACAAAATGGTGTTTCTACAGGACCGAGGCACGGTTTTAGAACACAGAACCGTCCAACAAGTCGCGTCTGTGCTTACCGTGGCAGACCCTGCCGTGGGCGCCTTCACCTCCGGCTTCGGCGTGGAGGCCTCCACCTTCTCCTCCCTCTCCCGCTCCATCTCCCACCCGAGGCATTCCTTCCGGAGCCTCTCCACCTCCCTCCTCAGGGCCCCCACCTCCTGCTGCCTGGCCTGGGTCAGAGCCTCCAGCTCGGCCTTCTGCTGGATCACAGTCTTGCCCTGGACCTCCAGGGCCCCGATGCGGCGCCGCAGGTCCTGGTTGATCTTCATCAGCCGGTGCTGCTGCAGCTGGAGCTGTGGAAGGCAGCGATGGGGATGGGTGGAGGTTAGTGGTTAGAGGATTTGATTACAGATCAAGGGGGTCCCAGGAGGAGGAGAGGAGGAGGAAGAGGAGGAGAGGAGGAGGTGGAGGAGGAGAGGAGGAGGTGGAGGAGGAGAGGAGGAGGTGGAAGAGGAGGAGAGGAGGAGGAGGAAGAGGAGGAGAGGAGGAGGTGGAAGAGGAGGAGAGGAGGAGGTGGAAGAGGAGGAGAGGAGGAGGTGGAAGAGGAGGAGAGGAGGAGGTGGAGGAGGAGAGGAGGAGGTGGAGGAGGAGAGGAGGAGGTGGAAGAGGAGGAGAGGAGGAGGTGGAAGAGGAGGAGAGGAGGAGGTGATGAGGAAAAGGAGACTCTCACCGCTTCCACATCCTCTGTCTTCAGGGCCAGCTCGTGGTCCTTGGCTCTGATATCGTCCCTCTGCTTGTCCACCACTTCTCTCAACTTCCTCATTACCTGACGCTCTCTGTCTGACATTCCTGTCAGTACCACACACGCACCACAGAAACACACATACATAATATATCGATTATTTATTCACCCTGGCAGATCTGGATCATAGTGAGAGGCATATCTACACGTCCATGGCTTGTACAATACGTTGCAGAGTTGTAGACATGGATGGACATGATAGACTTGTCTGTCAACCTGATGTAGGTGGCACAGTGTGTGTGTGTGTGTGTGTTGTGTATAGTTATTGCCATCACACTAGGGCTGTATTTCAGTCTGGTTCCGAAATAGTTTTGCTCCCACGCTTCCTCTCTCTCTCTCCCTCACTCTCTCTCTCCCCCCCCCCTCTCTCTGATGTCAACATGAAAGAAAGCATGTGAACAACCCACAAGAAACGCACGCAAACACGTAGGCACACAAGCTTCACCTAACATGATTTACGATCAAACTATTCTAAACAGACAAACTTAGATACGATGTAGCGGACATCCTCATCTTTGGAAGTAAGGTTTAACCATGTGAGGGTCAAAACCTCAAAAAAGGAACCGTCATACACACACACAATAAAATAATGGGTTTAGAATTACAATTATTTAAGTCACCCAGTCCCACTCTGTAAATATTAATAACATGCAACCTCATAACTACACGCAACGCTAGACGACTCACACTAGTTGATATAACGCCAGGTGATTTAGGTCAGATGATATTTCAGTGCATTAAGCAAGTGGGGGGCAGGAACTTCACCTCTCAAAACAGTGAGCCAGCTGGTTATTCTATACGACCAGCAGCTGTGACACAAATCTCATCACTGTTTGTAAAGTCACTTTGGATAAAAGCGTCCGGCACTGTGAATGAATTAAAAAATTAAATATTACAATTAATTTAAGCTCTAATCACTACTTTTACGTCACAGAAATTCTGATATGGGATACCAAGGTATTGCTTGTCTCAGACTGGATCTGTATCCTCAGATACCAGAATTTTTGGATCAGATTTGTTTTTAAACATTAAAATAAATTCATATTTCTGTTTTAAAGAGGTGAATTCAAAACCAATACATTTGGTGGTGTTTAAATGTCAATATTAAGTGTTCAATGCCTTTTCAAATTCAAAATATTATGTCACTGGTTTGCTTCCATATTAATAGCCACTGAAATGTCCCCACCAATAATTAGCAGCAGAGCAATAGTATTAGCAAGAAGGGTGCAAAAATGTGTTGACACCGAAGTTCAAACCCAACACAGTGCATTTCAAAGTGCTTACACCAGGATAGTTTATTTAGGCCAATATCACAAGAGTGGACTTTTAATGGACCTATATAAACATTCACCAAGTAAAATGAACTCTCCTGGTGCTAAATGAAAGCGTTGAAATTACCTGTGAACTTAAACCCTTGACTGTACCTACCTTCCGGTTTCTGCAGCTCCTCCTTGGTAACGGGAGAGTCTTTGTGGGACAGGCTCATCAGGAGACTCTTGTTATCCGCCTGCAGCTGAGCGATCTGGGACAACAGGTCCTGGGTCTCGCCCCTCCACACGTCCTCCACCAGCTCCAGCTCCTGCGGGGCAGAGGACGGTATGGAACACGCGTACATGCTTGAACGGACACATTTCACTCACACACACACACCTAGGTGAAAACGGGTCGACTTTAACTCAACTTGTTTTTTATTGTGATGATAATGAACCGCTGAGGTTAGCTCAGGGAACACACCACACGGAGTCTCGGATGTATCGGTCTTTTAGATAATCAGAAAACTAAAGATATCCAACGTTTATGAAACTTTTGTCAACAAGCTTGTGTAAACATACAAGCCCACACAGGCGCTGTGAACAGAGGCGCAAAAAGGCGCAGTGGAGCAGACACGTGATACAGTAAGAGAGACATTAGGTAACACACGACAATGTAGTCTATGCCACAGACACGACTGGTATGAACCTTTTGGTGTTTCTTCTCCTTCTCCAATCTTTCATTCCGCTCCAGGCGTAACCTGTCCAGCTCGCGCCGCAACTCCTCGGTCT
Source organism: Osmerus eperlanus (assembly GCF_963692335.1). Classification (NCBI taxonomy): domain Eukaryota; kingdom Metazoa; phylum Chordata; class Actinopteri; order Osmeriformes; family Osmeridae; genus Osmerus; species Osmerus eperlanus. Next base: position 8,451,443 of record NC_085042.1, on the reverse strand, counting down.
CCGGGTTGATGTTGCTGCGACTGACAAGCACTTCCAAAACCTCCAGAACACGCACCACTTTGGGCATCAGCCGCGATAACGCCTCGCACCCGTATTGGTCTATTATCCGCTCGAACTCGTTGCCTACAACAGCGGCAATATCATAAACGTCCATAACGGTCAACTCGGTCGCATTTTTGTGCAGCACTGACCCAAAGACCTCCATGTCTCCTGGAATCGTCAATAGTTCCATTCCAACGATTACAACATTCTTTTTAAATTCCTTATACTTTGCGACACCTCTCAAGTGTATCTCCAACCTAATTTACCTAAATTAAAGCGTGGCCACAGCGCATTTCTTAACAGGTCACTTAAATACATTCCGTAGACTCCCTACCGCTGAACTGAGACTCCCTACTGCTGAGTTTAAGCGGCAGTGCGCATGTCATGATATTCTGCTGCAGTCGATCTGTTCAGCAGCAGTGTTGCTTAGTTTAGCAGTGACCGTGGCTCTAAACAGGTCACGGAGTTTTTTTGGGGGACTCACCGGGAGCCATAACCATATAACCGAGACCAAGACACACATACGTTTATAAACATTTATTATTTGTTCATTGACATATACACTTCTTACTCGGTGGAACCACTGTGATTTTTACTAAAATATATTAATAGATTTCAGAGTATAAAGACATGTTTAATACAGAAGAAAGAACTAGACATGAAAGCTCCGTAAAACCCTTTAAGAAAATCTCCCACGAACAAATGAGCTTCACAAACAGACACAGTTCCATTCTTGTGCCGTCACCCCTTCCGCCCTCCCCTTCAGCCTGAAAGTAGCACTTAAGACATATTTCCTATGTGTGCGTACATTCCCATACACAACAGCACAGTGTACCCTGCAATACATTCAAAGAGCAACCTAGCTATATAAATTATAGTGTTCGACTTGCAAGCAAGCCCATGTCTGATTGAATATCCTTGTGCATAAAATTATTAAAAGCATAAACACAGTACATAGCTTCCTATCGGTATACAGTAGACGCAACTTAAATAATGGTAACAGGTTGTGGACTAGAGGTGCCTTTTACCTGTAATAATAATAATAATCCAGAATCAACTGAGATCTAAAACAGAGGGATTAAAATGGTCTAATCTAGTTCACGTGATGATTATAACAACACAGGTTGGGATTAGAAGAAGAGACAGCGACCAGAGAGTGAACATGTTCCGTTCTACAGTACGGTTATGATCCCTCCCACACACACACACACACACACACACACACACACACACACACACACAATAAAGACACCAGCAAACCAACCAAACTACTGCCCTGTGCACCAAGAGGTGGACCCCCCCCCCCCAACAAAAAGGCCTCGTTCAAGAGTCGTAATTAATCCAACGTTTGTTGTAACGTTTGTTGTATCCGATTATCACATCCCTATTTTAAAAGCAATGGGTTAAAGTTTAAAAGGCTCTGAGACACAATGTTGGTGTTGATGCATTAAAAAAAATGAAATAATAAAAAATAAAAACATTAGCGAAACGTCCTAAAATAAAATGTTTCCCTTTGTGTTTGGGGAAACAGCAGGCTTCCACACACGCTAACAGACGCACATGTGGAGGCCAGGGTGAACGAGGAGCACACAGTGTCCTGCAGAGAGGAGAATGAGCCAATCAGGAAGGAGCTCAGTTTGGCAAAAGAAGAGTAGGAGAGAGAGGGGAAGAGAGGGAGTGAGAGAGAGAGACAAGAGGGAGAGAGACAGAGAGAGAGAGAGGATAGAGAGAGATAGAGGATAGAGAGAGATAGAGAGGATAGAAAGACATAGAAAGGGTATAGAGAGATAGAGAGGATAGAGAGAGATAGAAAGGGTATAGAGAGATAGAGAGGATAGAGAGAGATAGAGGGTAGATAGAGAAACAGAAAGAGAGAGAGCTGTAAGGTCTGGTGTGTAACGGGACTGTCAGGGTGCAGCTCCCAAGGACCCTGTGATCACATGACTGTTGACTTCCTCCAATCAGCTCCTCCCATCTGTGTAGAAGGGCTTTCCACCCTGTCTACCTGAACTAAGATCAAAACAAAATAAGACATGAAACCCTAAAACATGAGACCCTGAAATAAGACAAGTTAGTTACGTGAGACATAATTTGAAGTTTGAAGGTCATCATATATTACACGTACATTATGCTCATTTAGCAGACGCTCTCATCCAAAACAACATACGTTTAGACAGTAGCAACAGCACACAGAAAGTGGATTTTTGAGGACTCACCATGTTTTTGGGAAGTACGTAGGGCTTCTGGGCCAAGGTTGGTTTCCTCATGACGGCAGGCTTGCTTGGTTTGGGTGAGGAGGGGGTGGGTGAGGGGGCGGCGGGGGGGCTGGGCGAGGGGGCCCGTCCGTTCCCCTCGGAGAGCTGCTCCACCGGGACACCGGCGATGACGTAGTGCTTCTTCCTCAGCTCTCCCAGACGCAGACGCTCGTTCTCCAGCTGCGTCTCCAGCTCCAGCACCTTCACCTGGAGCACACGGAGCCTCGCGTCACATGCCTGGCGCCCGGCACGCACGCACACGCGTGTGACGCGAGAGACGGAGAGCCGTGATGGCGTCAGATCTTACCTGGGACTCCATCTCTTCCATTTTGAGCTTGATGAGGGACATGCCAGAGAAGTCCATGGTGTCTGAAGAGCAAAGACAGACTTGTGAAGCGTGTGTGTGTGTGTGTGTGTCTTGTTAGGCTTATGTGTCTTGTTAGGCTTTTGTGTGTGTGTGTGTGTCTTGTTAGGCTTGTGCGTCTTGTTAGGCTTGTGCGTGTGTGTGTCTTGTGCGTGTGTGTGTGTCTTGTTAGGCTTGTGTGTGTGTTTCACCAACCTTTGTCCTCCAGATGCTCCTGGCCTGTCTTGGTGGAGGCCACCACGTTGGCTGCCATCTCGTTGACACGGCGAGAGGCCTGCTGCAAGGTCGTTAGCCTCGAGCTGTTACGGTCGGCCTTCACCTGAAGAGACAGACGGCGGGGGGGGGGGGGTGTGTGTGAGAGGGCCGTACGGACACAGATGCTAAGGTCAAAGGTCACCGCCGGGGTCTGACCTTGGAGGCTGCGACCAGCTGGGCCGTGCTGGCAGCGATCTCGTGGGAGCAGACGATCAGCTCCTCGTACTTCCCCGTATGCAGCACCACCTTGTCAGCTGACTCTCTGGGGGAGAGAGAACACGGCCCATCATGCACCTCGGTTATTTTTTGGGGATGTTTTCGAGGAAATGTTTGGTCTTTATTTCTTCATAGGACAGTTGGCGGGAGAGAGAGAGAGACAGGAAAGAAGGGAGAAAGAGAGAGAGAAACAGGAAAGAAAAGAGACAGAGAGAGAGACAGAGCGGGGGAGAGAGAGGGAAAGAGAGAGAGGGAGACAGAGAGGGAGAGTGAGAGAGAGGGAGAGGGAGGGAGAGAGAGGGAGAGAGAGAGGGACACTCTGGACTTACACCATCTGCGTGGCTCCCCAGCCCACAGCTTTGGAAGCAGAGATGAGCCCCTCGGTCCATCGAGAGTTCCTCGCGTAAAACTCTTTAGTAGTGGCCGCGCCCTGGACAGGGGAGAGGAGAGAGGGAGGGAGAAGAGAGAGACAGACATAGACAGAGAGGAGAACAGACATTATCACGATGATATGAGCTGCAGCACAACATTTGCTGAATGGAAAATTGAACCTCAGAGGGGCTGATACTCACCCTCTCACCCTCGACGATCTCCTTCTGCAGGTCTGTGGATGCCAAGACCAGCATGTGGATGGCCTGAGGGGCGGAGTCACACAGGGGAGGACAGGAACAGAGAGGAATATTAGTCATCACAATCATTCCCTTCTCCCCTGACCTCAATCAACTCAAGTTCAGTAGCCGGGATCCTACCTTCATTAGGTCAGTGCAGCTGTAGAGGATTCTGGGTAACAAGAGAGAACATAATGATTAGCAGCCGTGGTTAAACTCGGAAACAGACAGACACAGTCACAAACACAAGAACGTACCTTTCATTGACCTCTAATTTCACTCCGGAAGTATCAATCCTTGCCTGGTTCATCAATTCCTGTCAAAAATGTAAAAAAAACAAAATATTTACGCTCGTCGCGTGAACCCAAAGTAGCAGTGTGGCAACGTGTCACCTCCTCTAAAGGAGGCACAAAGGTCAAAGGTCTCACGTCGATCCTGCGCACGGCCTCCTCGATGGCGGCGGAGGTGGTGGCCATCTCCTTATCCACCATGTCCCCCAGCTCGTCCTGGCGAACGTCCATGCCTTTGGGCCGCAGTTCCTGGAGGAGAATGTATATGATGTTTCTAAAACTGATTGTTCCAATCCTTGATTGTGATTGGCTATATCGCGTTCCATGCCGTTGTAAAATCCAGCATAACCTTTCAAGTTGTCCTCATAACATTCTATTATAACATTCCTTATTACTGCGCATCAAATATTTCAAATAAAAAAAATATGTTACAAAGTTACAAGGTAGCAAGCAACCTAGTCGTAAAGAGAATGGCAGAATGAACCAGGCATGACGTATTTAGCAGACGTCCTTTATCTATTCCAAAGCGACGTGCATGCGCTGCACTTACCCCCCCCCCCCTCAGCTCCGCCCCCCCCTCAGCTCCGCCCCCCCCTCAGCTCCGCCCCCTCCCCCCTCCTCAGCTCCGCCCCCTCCCCCCCCCCCTCAGCTTCTCCGCTCCCCCCCCCCCCCCCCCCCAGCTCCGCCCAGGCCCCACGGCTTCTCACCTGGCCCAGGTTCAGGATCTTCTGCACCACGATGCGTATGGAGGCCGGGTCTGCAGTCGGCAGGGAGGCCTTGGACTTGAGCTGGGCCAGGAAGGTCAGGCTCTGGGTGGCACAGCCCCTGCAGCTCTCCGTCAGGCCTGCGGGGGGATGAAAAACAAACACACTCAATCCTCTCTGTTTGAACTGCACATTGGCAAGACCCAGCAAAGTTTACGTTGATCTGTGTGTGTGTGTCTGTGTGTGTGTGTGTCTGTGTGTGTGTGTGTGTCTGTGTGTGTGTCTTACGGTCAGCGTGGTCCGTGGGCGCCATGTGTGCCGTGGCACTGCCGTTGACGATGGTGTCGGCGGCCAGGTGGGAGAACTGGGTCAGAGCCCTCAGCAGCCCCCCCGCGTCTGCCCCCCCCAGAGGAGACACCGTGATTACAGGTACATCTCACCTGACCCTCCTCCGTGTACCCCCCATACCCCCTGCTGGGAGGGGGGTGGGTATGCAAATCTTATCCGGCTAGGAGCCACCTCTTTGGCCTTCCCGGGGGCTCCACCACCCTGAACACTCACCTCCCATGTGCCTCAGGTAGTCTGAGTGGCCGCGCTTCATCTTGTCGATGGAGCCCAGCGTGGCCTCTGCCCGGCTGACCAGGTAATCTGTGGAGGACAGCAGGGAGGGCGGGGGTGAGACACATTTAACAGTTCATTCAGAGTTGAACTTGTTCAGTCAGAGTTGAGTCAGAGTTGAGCTAGTTCAGTCAGAGTTGAGTCAGAGTTGAGCTAGTTCAGTCAGAGTGGAGCTAGTTCAGTCAGAGTTGAGCTAGTTCATTCAGAGTTGAACTTGTTCAGTTAGAGTTCAGTCAGAGTTGAACTTGCGCTAACTAGTTGAGCTGGTTCAGTCAGAGTTGAGCTAGTTCATTCAGAGTTGAACTTGTTCAGTTAGAGTTCAGTCAGTCAGAGTTGCGCCAGCTAGTTGAGCTGGTTCAGTCAGAGAGGAGCTAGTTCAGTCAGAGTTCAGTCAGTCAGAGTTGCGCCAGCTAGTTGAGCTAGTTCAGTCAGAGTTGAACTTGCGCTAACTAGTTGAGCTGGTTCAGTCAGAGAGGAGCTAGTCCAGTTCAGTTAGGCTAGTTCAGTCAGTCAGAGTTGCGCTAGCTAGTTGAGCTAGTTCAGTCAGAGTTGAACTTGCGCTAACTAGTTGAGCTGGTTCAGTCAGAGAGGAGCTAGTCCAGTTCAGTTAGGCTAGTTCAGTCAGTCAGAGTTGCGCTAGCTAGTTGAGCTGGTTCAGAGCCGCGGCGGCGTGCGGGAGCAGGCCTGACCTGGGGAGCTGGTGCAGCGGATGTGCAGCGGGTCGTCCAGCTTGGCCACGGCATCCTGGATGATGTCCTCCGCCTCGGTCAGCGTACCCTGCAGCAGGGAGAACTGCTCCTCCAGGAGCTTCTGTTTCAGCTGCTCCTCACGGCTCGACTACACACACACACACACACACACGTGTTAAACACGTGATAAATCTAAGCTCTAACAGTAGCGAATCCGCTCTATAAACTGCTGTGAAACAAATCAAATTATAGGGTTAGGCTATTTGTATAGCCCTTTTTACAAGCAATGTCACAGAGGGCTTCACATACACCCATAGAACTGCCCCTCAACCAACCTAAACCCTCAACAAATAAAGGCTCTTGAAAGCAGGGTGTAGAGCTAGGAGCCGAGCTAGGAGCCGAGCTAGGAGCCGTGCTAGGAGCCGAGCTAGGAGCCGAGCTAGGAGCCGAGCTAGGAGCCGTGCTAGGAGCCGTGCTAGGAGCCGAGCTAGGAGCCGAGGCGTCCAGACTCACCTTCTCCAGCAGCTTGCCCTGCAGGTCACCCAGCTCCCGGGCGCTCCTCTCCTTCTCCTGCTGCAGGGAGGACTGCTGCAGCTGGGACGCCTGGCGCAGCGACGACAGCTCTGCCTCCTTCTCGCTCACAGACCGCATCAGACGCTCCTTCTCCCCCTGCAGGCCGACCAGGGAACTGCTCAGCTGCTCCCCCGCCTGGGAGGGGAGGGAAGGAAGGGGAGGGGGAAGAAGGGTTGGAGGAGAGAGAGGGAAGGATGGAGGGAGGGAGAGAGGCATAAAAAGAGACAGATGGATACAGAGAGGTGTCAGATGGTGCTGAAATTGCTACGTCTGCGAGAAGCCAAAACAGCTTCCTAAATTCAACAAGGCTTTCAAAAGGAGTCCTGCAGGCCTTCCGTCTAATTAAAACCGTATTTGCATGAACGGATCTGGAGGTGTTAATTGCACGAGGGTGACTGAGAATGGGAGAGTTATCTGGGTCGCGACATAGACAATCTTACAATACTTCACCACACACACACAAACACACCTTCTCATTGGTCTGCAGACTCCCCTTGATGCGTGTCACTTCCGCCCTCTTCTCCTCCACCTCTCTCCTCAGCTTCTCCATCTCAAACTTCTGCTCTTCGAACTGCGACGAGAGAAAAACAACAGCGTCTAGAACACACCACCCCCTGAAGACACACTTCCTCTGCACTTCGACAAACTGTTTATTTTTTTTCATTTTCATTCATACTGTGAGATGTAACGCCTCACGTCACACGTTAAATGTTTATAAACATCGTCAGAAAGGAAACTAGCTTGTATCAACAAAAAGAAACCAGCACGAAATGTCGTTACGTTTAAGAAAACAGACTTCTGATGCGCCGGCGTAGCGGAAAAAAAAACCTGAACTGGGACGATCAACCAGACTAAACAAGAGGACACTAGTGCTGACGAACAACAGCGTCTCCATGGAGACTGACCTTCATGTCGGCGTCCTGAGTGATGCGCTGCACCTCGAAGGCCAGCTGCTGTTTGGTCCTCTCCACCTCCTCCTGGGTCTGCTGGGTGGCCGACAGCATCTTCACTGTGTCAGCGCTCTGTCAGCGCACACACACACACACGTGTGAAGTACGTGTAGGGGTGGGGGTGTGTGAGTGATTTGTGAGTGTGTATGGTGTGGGTGTGTGTGGTGTGAGGGTGTGTGTGGTGTGGATGTGTGTGTGTGTGTCTCACCTTCCTCAGCAGCTCAGCATGGCTGGACACCAGCTCTGTGTGTTTGTCCTTCAGCTTGTTGTAGCGCTGCTCTGTGGCCTGAGACCTCTCTGAGAGACCGGGGGAGAGGAGGGGAGGTTCAGTGTGTCAACATGTTTCTGACAGTTCTGAGAGGGAGGGAGGGATGGATGGAGCTGAAGTGAACATGCTGACCAGACAGACAGAGGGAGACACACACACACACACAGACAGACAGACAGACAGAGAGAGAGAGAGAGAGAGAGAGAGAGAGAGAGAGGTAGAGAGAGAGAGAGAGAGGTAGAGAGAGAGAGAGGTAGAGAGAGAGAGAGGTAGAGAGAGAGAGAGAGAGAGAGAGAGAGAGAGAGAGAGAGAGAGAGAGAGAGAGAGAGAGAGAGAGAGAGAGAGAGACACACACACACACACAGAAAGACAGAGAGAGACAGACAGAGAGACACAGAGACAGAGAGAGACTCACTCTCCGCCTCGATGAAGGAGACCTGGACGGTCTCGTGCTCTGCGTTGCGTCTGCGTGTGGCCTCCAGCTCCATGCGTAGCTGCTCGTTCTCCACCAGGGCGCGCTGCTTCTGGGCGCGCTGCTCCTCCAGCTCCGCCTCCAGGCTGTTGATCTGGGACTTCAGTTGGGTGATGTAGCGCTGGGCCTGCAGGAGGGAGGAGACGGGGTAAGTATCAAACCGCCCCGCTGGGGATGCACTAACAGCACTACAGCTCCATTACCAGTTACGGTATCAGATGACGAGACAGAATGCTGAAATACTATATAAACACTGTAGTCTACATACTTCATGGGTTTTGAAAATAATGTCTATAAACAACATAGCTAATGTCATGGAATTTTGATTCTAAAGAACAATGAAACACGTGTCTTGACAGTGAGATAAACACTGGTAGAAAGCAGGGGCACAGGGGAAGGGTGGGGCTCAGTGGTGGACCAACAGCCTGCAGATCCACACGTCTCAGGATCAAATCCCCTGGTTTGCATCGTGGTCAACCGTGACGCCAACACACAACTTGCAGGAAGCAGTAAACACACAGTGCCTAGGCTTGGACGTCATCTCTCATTCTGAGACTGCCCGCTACATTCCACACGTCAAGACCACTCTTTGCATCCGCCCCACACATGACCCAAATCCCTCTCCGCTTTCCACATCGCCGGCGTGTCCTGGGCCCGGGCGTCACAACCCCTCAACATCTCCTCCACCCCCACATCTCCACCCTGTCTTTGTACCTCTGCCTTGACCCTCTCCAGCTCCGCTCTTAGCAGCTCCAAGTCCCGCTTGAGGCCGTCGATCTGGACCTCCCTGTGAGGGGGAGAGGAACAGCAGGCTGGTGGTCAGCTGAGAGCCGTACCTTACGTGCTCCCTCATACCGTACAGGAAACACCTCTTCCACCCTGACACAGCTGAGACTCACCTGTCATCAAAGCCCCCGTTGGGAGGGCCGAACGTCTGGTCGAATATGTCAAACTGCTGTGGAGAAACACCAACAGGATGTCAGTCGCTTTGGATAGAAACGTGTGCCAAGTGAAGTCATTATCCGCTATTATAATTGCTAATATAAACATTACACACACACTGTCTCTCTGTCTCTCTGTCTCTCCCTCTCACACCCTCTCACACACACACAGGTACCTGTGTCTGGGCCTGCAGGCTTGGGGTGCTGACCTCGCTGACCTCTATCAGGGGCTCGGGGTCGTCATCGTCGTCCTCCTGCTGCTCTGGCTCCTCGTCAGGGATCACTACCACCGGCTTCACGTGCTTGGCCAGCGAGGCGGCGTGCAGGAAGTTAGGAGGAGACTGGGGGGGGGAGCCACGAGGAGGGATGAGGAGAGAGAAGAGAGAAGAGAGAGAGAGGGAGAGAGAGAAAGAGAGAGAGGGAGAGAGTTTATTACGTCATCCAACACTTCGTTTGTGAGATGGGCAACACACACACGTATATATGTATCAAAACACCCCACCCTTCCACATACAAACATGCATAACCCCCCCCCCCCCCCCCAACACACACACACACATATAGATAATGTCCCCCCTCCCCCTCTTACATCAGGAAGCTTGGGGATCTGGATGAGCCTCTTGAAGAACATCATGTCCCTGGCCTTGTTGAAGAACGTCTTCAGGCTGCAGGACAGAACACGACTCAAGCCCTGGTCTCACACACACACCAAGACTGGACACCCCGGGCCTGGTGTGACCCAAGCCCTGGTCTCACACACACACCAAGACTGGACACCCCGGGCCTGGTGTGACTCAAGCCCTGGTCTCACACACACACCAAGACTAGACACGCTGGGAGATGTTACGACCCGTAGGTGCCACTGCTGAGGTGAGTGCTAAAAATACTACTAGCTACTACTAATAAATCCACCAGTGGGGAGGAGGGAAGGATGACAAGATTTGCATGGGAGAGGGTGAGGCGGGGGGAGGGAGGGGGAGAGGTGTAGCCTCTCTCCTGCTCCAGACTGCTGCCCTCATTTACTGCCGCCCCAGGGCCTGTGTGGCTTACCTGTGGAACTGGTCATGGAAGCGATCTCGATGTCCTTGCAGAGTGTCTGCTGGGAGGCCTGTAAACCCAGAAGGACACAACTCAAATCACTCTGAAACAAGGCTGCAGCAGGTAAGACAGTTATTTAAAAATCTCCCTCAAACCTTAACAAGTTACATCTTTAATCAGTCATAAAGACAAGACAACTGCAGGTTAAACTGTTATTTTCAAAGGACCATAAAAAGACTGTCGGCCTGGGGGAGGCGGGGCCTGGGCCTGGGGGAGGCGGGGCCTGGGCCTGGGGTAGGCGGGGCCTGGGCCTGGGGTAGGCGGGGCCTGGGCCTGGGGGAGGCGGGGCCTGGGGAGGCTGGGCCTGGGGGAGGCGGGGCCTGGGCCTGGGGAGGCGGGGCCTGGGGGAGGCGGGGCCTGGGGAGGCGGGGCCGGGGCCTGGGGTAGGCGGGGCCGGGGCCTGGGGTAGGCGGGGCCTGGGGGACTCACAGGCATGCAGCTTGAACAGCAGCTTGACGGTGAAGTGGTAAAGATGGCTGCAGTCCTGGATCACCTGGATGAGGGGAGACAGCCGGCACTGGCCTGACGTCAGGGTGGAGATGGCTATGGACGTGTTGAGCTGCCGCATCACTGGAGAGGACACACACACACATAATTTATAGTGGAAGAGAAAATTTAACATACAGCCAACAGGTTTTCATTATTCAATCAATGCTTCATCATAGACTAGTGACTGAAATAAAATCAGTAGGCATATGATCTTTAGGGCTAAAATAACTGGTGGAGTCGCCATTACTGCTGAAAGTCTAGCACCGACGTCACGGTTTACGCTTTCATAAAATCAACCAAGGAAAACAGCTCTCAGCAGAGCACACAGGGTACGATGTGCCCGGAGGCAGAGTGGAGATACTGGCTTTACACAGAAAATCAGGGACAGTTAGTCAGAAAGACTGCCAGGGTGTCTTGTTTACAATTCCTGGGTTTGTTTACGGTTGTTCAGGATGAGAGGGTCTGACAACATCCGCCAGGAAGCCAAGCGCACGTCATTAAAAAAAGCTCCAATCTCAGCCATCTCAGTCTTACTGATCGCAGCCGTTTTCTCTCATGTTTTGGTGAAATTGGGGAGTCTAATTTGAAACTGGGTTTATCAGTTTCAGGGTGTTTGATGGGCGGATAGTCTCTCCCGGCTCACCTGTCTCAGCCAATCGCAGCTCTGCATCCATGTAATCAAAAACCTCCACAGTGAGCTGGAACCTGCAGGAGCACAGTTAACACCCTGTTAGTTACACGAGGCCCGCCCTTCCAAACCTCCGCCAGGGGACCCCGCCAGGGGACCCAGCCAGGGGACCCCGCCTGGGGACCCCGCCAGGGGACCCCGCCAGGGGACCCCGCCAGGGGACCCCGCCAGGATCAGAGACATGGGAACTGGCTGGTCCTGGAGCCTCAACGTTAGAACGTTTGGGAGAACAGCACAGATACGATTCGGTTCATCGTCATTAGGACGCGTCACAGGCCAGCGTGCCTGGAGCATGTCAATGAGCAGGAGAGAGGAGAGGAGAGGAGAGAGGAGAGAGGAGAGGAGAGGAGAGAGGAGAGAGGAGAAGAGAGGAGAGGAGAGGAGAGGAGAGAGGAGAGGAGAGAGGAGAAGAGAGGAGAGGAGAGGAGAGGAGAGGAGAGGAGAGAGGAGAGGAGAGAGGAGAGAAGAGAAGAGAAGAGAAGAGAGGAGAGAAGAGAAGAGAGGAGAGGAGAGAAAAGAGGAGAGGAGAGGAAAGAAGAGAAGAGAGGAGAGAGGAGAGAAGAGAGGAGAGGAGAGAAAAGAGGAGAGGAGAGAAGAGAGGAGAGAAAAGAGGAGAGGAGAGAAGAGAAGAGAGGAGAGGAGAGGAGAGGAGAAGAGAGGAGAGAAGAGAGGAGAAGAGAGGAGAAGAGAGGAGAGGAGAAGAGAGGACACTCACACATTATTGATGTCTGTGCCTGCAGTACGTTCCAGGACCTCGTCTGTAACCTCCAGGTTGGATCGGATTTCCGAGTGCTGCACGGAAGATCATGCTGGGTCAATGCCTTCCAATGATCTCCTAATACTGTTCTAATTTAAGCTACGGTTCGGCTAAATCGCTTATATTATTTTCATACAGTAGCCTTGACATATTATCTCCTGTATCTTGCATCAGTTTAAATACGCGTTTCTAATTCCAGGTTGTCGGATGGCGTTTTGTGATGTCATGGCCTTGCTGCAGTAACTACGGTAACGGCGCTGACCCACACGCAGTCCTCCTGTCCTGCAGGGGGAGCCCTCACCTTTACGTGGAACTCCATCTTCGTACAGAGGAGCTTAGAGTACAGAGCCACCAGCTGTCCATATCTGTCGTGAAGGTTGCCCTGGAAACAAGATGGAGTGGACAGTGTTAAGCTGAGCTTGATCTGAACAGCAGGAAAGGGAAAAAAATCTAATCTGCATATCTCCCCCCCCGCCCCCCGCCCATCTCCTTTCTCATCTGTTGTGGATTACCACAACCCACACAGGAAGTACTTCTCAGAGGATGAAACGCGGTTTTAAAACATGCACTGCTGCTTGAATGTGAGAAATAAACGAAGACACGGGTGGACCGTTCTTTTCAACCGTGGGTGGGGCAGGATTTTTTTAATAACTGAGGATGCGGTTGTTAAACACACATTTAGGGAAGGGCAGATAAGCCATTTTTCTAAAATTACTCCCTAACCCAATGATCAAAACACAGCTTTAAAAAATAAAAAAATATATATATATATAGATATATATATTATTTAAATTTAATTTTTAAACGTGTTTCCCTGTTGGAGTGGGCAGGCCTCGTCCCCAGACTCACCCAGAGAGCTCCTGTCTCCACGATGGTGCTGTGGTGTCTCATGCAGTCCTGCAGGCTCTGACGGAGGGAACAAAGAAGGCAGGGTGGGGGGGGGGGTAAACGTCAACGCAACAGCATTGAGACGGTAACCAGATAAGATGGAGTTACAAACAGTCCTTTCGATTATAAGTCGCTCTGCTGACCCCGACAGGACCAGCATGAAAAGTGATCGTGCTTAGGGCGAGAGTGGTTAGTTCATTACTATCTCAGTACTGTTAGATTGGTCCATTAACCCTTGTGTTATCTTCGGGTCGTTCTGACCCATCAGTCATTGTGACCCACCGTCGTATTGCGACAACTTTACCGCATACAAAAACAAAGTGAAGCATTTTCTTTTAACCGTTGGGCTGTCTCAGACCCCCCACATTGCGAAGGTTAAAAGAAAATTATTTTTATTTGTTTTTGTATTGGGTAAAATTGGGTAAACACAACGATGGTTCGTTATGAACCTTTGGGTCATGTGACCCGAAGGCAGCACGAGGGTTAAGAGTATTTGACTAGTGCAAGTAAGTTACAAGTTAAGGAGGGGGGAGGGAAGATGAGGGAAGATGAGGGAAGATGAGGGAAGATGAGGGAAGATGAGGGAAGATGAGGGAAGATGAGGGGAGGCCTTACGTTGTGGTGGCCGTCGCGGAGCACTTTGTGCACCACGTGACAGAACTTCCAGCTGAGGATGGAGTTGCTGGCCAGAGGGATGCCCAGGGCGTAGGACCAGAAGGTGAACGCTCCCTTCTCCCTATGGGTCCCAAGAATAATCCCTAAGAGGCATCGTCAAGGAGACACAACACCAAGCACACAACACTCTCTTCGGTCATACATACATTATACATGTTTTTGTCTTTAAAAGTCTTAGGCACAAACACAAAAATAAAAGGTAAAGCAAAAATGCTTTGAGATATTATGAAATCAAAAGACTAAACAAAAATGTTCACAGCATTGAAACTTTTATACCGCCGCACAAATACTACTAGGACTACTAAACTCCTAGCGGTGGTCAAAGCAGGTCCACCTGGTCAGTCAGTCGGCCATGTTAGAAGGATACGGCGAGCATGTTTCTCCTTCACAGGGGTCTCTGCAGTGTTGATGGCTTTGCTGATACTGCTCAGCTGTAGGAGAGGAGAGAGAGAGAGGACAGGTGTCAGTCAGTCTCCACGGTTACCCATCACCCGTGGCGCCGAACAAACCTGAACATTCCTTCCTGCTTGTGGGCCGGGTGATCTCACGGGGAGGCTGCGATTGGGAGCTCACGGGATCATGTGACTCACCGGTCTCCACTCTCAGCAGCAGTTGACAAGGCAACAACTGGGCTTTGGTTTCAACTGTGTCAGCACAGAGGGAGTGGAGGAGGGAGGCAGGGAGTGGAGCGAGGCAGGGAGTGGAGGGAGGCAGGGAGTGGAGCGAGGCAGGGAGTGGAGGGAGGGAGTCGCCCTAACAAACAACACAGATGGGCCTGCGGAGGTTGTTTCAGATTCCGAGTGGAATCAGAAACTGCCCAAACTTTTTCAAATGTAAATCTGACAAAAGGGAGCTGGTACTTGAGCTGTCACTCCCAGTTCATCGTCAGCTGGTTCTCCAGGAGCTCAGACAACTGAAAGGAACATGGCCACCAGACATCTGTCATGTTTGTGTGGGTGTGTCAGGCATGACACTGGTGCTCTGCATTCCAGGAGTCTTCCTGCGTACAGTCACCTCTCAACACCCAGCGGTGACCACAGATCCATCTAGGGGACGAACAACCGAACAACCGTCTAATCAGCGCTCCAAAACACACACAGGAACACGGCCCAGACATGACCTCAATGCTTCAACAACATCTACTCTCAGCGTCAGTTGTGTAAACTGCCAAAATAGGCATCAACGGAATCCAGGAACGCGTGTAAACACTTGGGGTTTATTCTAACCCAACATCAAGAGCTGCCAATTGAAGCCATGCGCAAATATCGTTTAACTGGACTCTTATTTGTTCTTGCGCGTATGAATCGAGTGAGGTTGTGGTTGGAGGGGCTGCGCCCGCACGGAGAGAACTAGGAGAGGGATCCCTCAGTGATGTCCCGGGCTCCGTTACACTGTTAATAATGACAATGAAGGAAAACAACAATGTCCCCGTCTCCAGGATGCAGCGGCCCCAGTTCTCTTGGCCCCTCGGGCACCTCACCTGACGGGTAGAACAAGTCCAGGTGAACAAGTCCAGGTGAAGGCAGAAGGGAGGAAACACAACCAAAAGATGTTGACAAGAAAAGCACATGACACAAACTTTGGAGTCATCCACATGAATCTAATCATTACTGGTTTAGATAAACACAAAGGATTAGCGAACCTGTTGGACTAAACAAAGAGAACAACCTGGGCAGACAGGAGCGGGAAATACTGGCTGCTAGAAATCTTTCAACAAGCGCCACAAAACGCTAAAAAAAGACAATACACAAAGAATAGTTCTTCCTTACTGAGTCAGACTGAATCAGGGATGTGTACAACCTGAGGCTCTCTCACTCCCTGGTTGACTGAACCACAGCTCAGCTGGCAGAAAGTCACAAAGGAAGGCGTGAATTTTTCTATTCTTTCTTTTTCTGCCTCCCCCTGCCCTTGCCTCCCCCTCTCCCAGCCTCCCCCTGCCTCCCTCCCCTCATCCCCAACCATCGTTTAGAGACGGCCTGCTATTCAAACAGGTGTGCCCTCTGTCCCTCTACCACAGAAACTCTCACAAACACTGAATTAGACCAACACAGCGACATTCATGCAAGCACTAGCCTATATGGAAACACACACACACCCACCCACAAACACTCAACCAAACGCACACACACACACACCACCAAACACAAACACACACATTCCAACAAACGCGCGCACACACACCCCAACCAAACAGACACCGTCTCCTAACAAAGCACAGAGGGCCTACTGTGGCCTGCAGCAGTCCCTCCGGAGGGCAGAGGGAGATGGCTGTCCTGGTTCAGGGGGACCCCCTCCTCACCAGGCCCCCACTAGGGCCCTGGCTTACCCAGGGCAGTAGCCAGGGTCTGGGTGGAGGGGCCGGGGACAATGAGGGGCTTGTTTGGGGGGGTGGAGGAAGGCCGTCAGCTGGGGTAGAAGATTGGGTTGGACGGAAGCCACGTTCTGGCACACTGGGCCTGGCACCCGGGCGGGACAGATGGCCAGTGAACAGCATGGCTGCAAGGGATGCTTTCAGAATGCTTTCAGACTGCCTGTCACTCAGAGAGGAGGGGAGGGGGGAGGGAAAGAGAAAAGGTGAGAGAGAGAGAGAGAGAGAGAGAGAGAGTGAGGGAGAGAAGGAGGGAGAGAGGGGGAGAAAGAGAGAGAGAGAGGGATGAGGCCCGTAGAGGAGTGCCGAGCGAGGGTAGGGTGATAGAGAGAGAGATGGGCGTCGCAGAAGGGGAGGGACCACGTGATGAGGAGAAAGTTAACCAGGCAGCGATGGGTGGAGGGAGAGAGTGAGGGAGTTAGAGAAAGAGAGGGAAGATGACTGCATCCTACCCCCCCCCCCCTCACCAGAGAGACTCACACCCTTCTCAGAGGGAATACCGTAATACCGCTGGCAAAGGGTAATCCATTTGGTTGTTAACTGCAGCTCTTCAGTGTGTCGGAGTGACACTGATTGGCTGCCCAAACACATTCCAAAGCCAACATGCTCCTGAAAAAACACCCTAATCCCATGTCAGCAACAGATTCACTAGGTTACTAGTGAGAGCAGAGAGAGAGAGATGGAGGGAGAGAGAGAGATGAAGAGGAAGAGATACATGAGCTCACACTAATCCCTCAGGCCAGCCATAAGGTTCTTGGCCAACTACATTGTACATAATCGCACTGTACACACACACACACACACTATCCACTCCAATCTATGACAGGCCCTTCCTTACCTCATCCTCTCTGGGTTTCAACAGCATGTCTATGTGTCTGGACATCCCTGCTCTTTGGAAGCTCGCTCCTCGCCCCTCTGCTGGACTACGCTGGGCTCTTAGCATGCGGGGAGGGCAGTTATGCTGCTCCTTATCAGCTTAATTAAACACAACGCCGTAGGAGTTAACGCCTGGCGGCCAAGGTCACACTCAGACCTGAGCGGGGACTGTCACCTTTTAATGCCTTTAAACCACAAGCTCACACCACTAACGCCGCTGAACGTAGCGTCTGGTTGTACTGTACTGTCCTAAACGTGCCCTAATTTGATGGGATGTGTCGAGATAGCATGCAAGCTCTCTGCTAGGTTTTAGCCTTCTCTCCTCTCACGTCTACCACGCTTGTCGGTGACAAGAATTAAATACATGCACACAGGCTTATGCTGTACTACACGGTCTGAGCTAGATGTAATATCGAGGTCATTCTTCACTGGATATGACTTCACCACGTTGTTGAGGGAAAAACAACAGATTAAGGCTTGTGGGAATACTCACACAGCAGGAACATTTGGCTATTTTCTTCACACTAGGTCATTTAATGGGTTGTATTATAACAGTAGGACATATTCTAACTCTAGGCTATATTCTAACACTGATACATGTTCTAATCATAGGCTATACACGTCTCAAAATTATTTGCATGGTAAAAAGTGCTTCCTTTTCAACATTCTTAGGGGAGACATTGAATAAGAAAAAATGGGCAAACATTTAAATCATCAAAACACTCAGATCCCCCTGCCGTCCACTTAAAACACGAACCGAATTTCAACCGATCCATCTCAACGATGCCTCTCGTAAGATCAAATGCGAGCTGTATCCTGGGAACACCTCTTAAGGCAGTTATCTAACTCCCCAGTCACTTCCTCCTCCTCCTCCTCCATTCCAGCTTTTTCTAAAACGTTCCCTCGCAGCACAATAGCGAGCTCAGTCCCCGCGGTGTCCCAACGCAGAAACCCAACCCGAACAGACCCTGCCCTTCCTGCCTTTGATGAACTTGCTCGCAGGGCCTTACTGTGTGTCCCCGTATCACTCCCACCCTACAGCACAACACAGACCAGAACCCTGAACGCTAAACAAGGCCAACTTGAAGTTAGGTTTAGGGAGACTACCACACAGAGACACGCTCCCGGACAGCGAGCCTGGCGTGCGCTCCGTGTGGCGTGCCAGCCGGGTGTTCCACACCCTCCAGGAGGGCTGAGAGGTTCCTAGGAGCCCCTCTCGCCCGCCAAGCGTCCCACACCAGACTGCTCGTCTCCCTGCCCGTCCTCTCGCTAACCGGCTGGTGAGCCTGGCATCGCCTCGACAACACAATGTTGCCGTGGTGGTGGGGGTGGTGACGAGGCATTTTTGAATGAAATTCCGGGGGCTGAAACGATAATGGTGAGAATGGGCTTTCTCTGTTCTCACTCCTGTGGTGGCGTTTTGCCTTCTGCTCGGACCACCCCCCCTCCCCCCCTTCCTCCTCCCCCCCTCCCTTTCCTCTCCCCTCCTCCCCCTCTCTCATGGGCACTTCGGCAACACTGACTCTGGAGTTAGGGAGGGCAAACACCACACACACTCACATAGGTAGAGAGAGTGTAAACAACAGACTAGTGTGGGACATTTGACCTTGCTACTGAAGGTCAACAGAGAGAAACCAGACAGAAACTGAGACAGGACAGAGAAATACAGGAGAACAACATCAGGCCTACAACAGTTGTTTCTGCCGATTCAACACATGATTTATGTACTTGTTGAACAACAAGGATATCCAATTGTTGTTGGCGTTGCTCCAGCTGTGCAAAGGAGACCGTGTTCAAATAAACCCGCCCTGTTTCTCTGTAGAAAGTGACAAGTACCCAAAATATCAGCCTTGGGAGGTTTTTCACGTTGGAGGGCTTAGCTTCTGTTTTCAAAAAGGCCACAAACCCTGCGTAGGGATGATGGAGTCAGGCGGCTGAGCGGTTAGAGAATCAGGCTAGTAATCAGAAGGTCGCTGGTTCGATTCCCGGCTGTGAAAAATGACGTTGTGTCCTTGGGCAAGGCACTTCACCCTACTTGCCTCGGGGGGAATGTCCCTGTACTTACTGTAAGTCGCTCTGGATAAGAGCGTCTGCTAAATGTAAATGTAATGGAGAGACAAGCTGAATCACAGTGACTCAGTCGCTTCCTCTGGAAATGAGTAAGGGGCAGGAGAAGCAGGAACACATCTCGTTGGATGCGACGTCAATCCCGATCTCAGGACTGTCAGACGTGCGCAGGCCACGTGACTGTACCGATGATATGATCTGATGGATTATCTTTGATGGATTTACACATTCAGTCCACAAAGCCGTCAAGAAGATCGCACAATCTCTCTCTCTCTATTGTTTCCTTACTCACACGCCCAAAAGGAATTCTTCCTCTTCCATATAGGTTCAGATTAGCTTTATCGTTGCTATACTTTGCATGTCCTACTCACTGAAGGTTGTATCCAGTGGCTAATGTTGCCTTTACACCAGTGGCGAAAATCTGCTATAAATTTTTTGAGGGGGACAATTATATGCCATTTTCTCAAGAGCAATTCCTGAGCTGGACACCACAATTACTGCTGTAACACATAGCCTACATTGTAATATGTTAAATGTATATTATTCATATTATTTACATTTCCTTATGTTTACAGTGATTTATTGGGGGGGACAAATCATATTTTTCCCAGGATGGGGGGGTTGTGTGTCCCCCCGGGATTTCTGCCTATGCTTTACACTACAGGTCTGTGAGAGGACCAGATGGCCTTGGGTGATGTTTGAATACACACACTACACATTAAACAAAAGTCTGCTTGGACTATATGAAATGTTGATATAAAGAAAACGATTCGGAGTCTTCAAATGCCATACTCATCCATTAACAGTGTCTCAAAGGAATGACCATGGGTTGGCCAATGCAATGTCTCCACCCATATCCTGCACGTGCATACAGGTATGAAGGAAGGAGGTGCATTACAAACAAGAAGGGTCAGCTGATTATCAAACATGTTACACGAGATGCACTATGGCCCACTGCTCTCAAAGGGCATGCATATTTTTGGGGGGATTTTCTGGTGGTCACCTTCTGTAAAAACCAGTGGTGTAAAAATGTTAATTAAAAATTAAAAAGTGCCTGTGTGCAGACCAAGTTTTTAGTTCAACTTCCTCAGCATGGTATTTCCAACTTAATTATTTAAAACAGACATGGGCGACGGCCATTCACTTATTTACACACTAAATGCGTTTTTGCTCGAACCGCCTCTCCTTAAATTCTTCTTATTAAAGAAATTGGTACACTTAAAAATAAACCTTCATCAAGGTGCATTAAGTCTTTTTTGTATTTCACTTCTAAGTGAAAATAGCATACTTGTTTGATGGATCTCATCTCAGATGATGGGCCAAAAGTAGATATTGACTCGAAACGCGCGACCAGCGTTTAAAACCTTGACAAAACATAGGCTAGGAATAGGTATTTAATAACTATAGCCTGTATCTAAAACTAAAATACAGCATCCGCTTAGAAATGTCAATAGAATCCGCTGATTAAAAAATGCGTCCAAATTTGAGTGACTGACACTTCACCAACTTCTCTTTGCGGCCTTCCATAATCGATTGCCTACATGTTTGGTAGATCTGCGGAAAAGAACACCGACCGTGTAACACAACCTGCCAGGTATTGCTGAATTTACCTGCTGTTTGTCGAAATGCTCTCTCTCAGCTCCTAAATTCGTTTCCGTCCTTTTGCTTTTCACCCTTAAAGGCACCTGTCGTATGGTGTTCATCCTCCACTCTGGAACCGGGTTTAATTCTCAGAAATAATCGACGGTACCAAGCGTTTTAAATATATTTACTGTCTCCGTGTCTTCTTTAGGCTACGAATCCAAATCAAATGGTGAATAGGCTGTCCTTGATATATTCGGTATGAGCGCAAGCACGCAATCACTCGGTTCCAGGCGTTCGATACCAGCGACTGGCATTTGGAAGCAGACCATTCACAGGGGAACACACATCAGTGGTGAAGGACAGAGGAGTATGTAGTCTGTGTTTGCTATACGGATCCTCGTTCAGGATACACTGGATGATACGGCAGTAGTTCGCACATAGCAACGCGGGGGGAGCCAATGCGACAAGGAGGGTTTTTTAGCTACGTCATGCGGTATTGACCTAAACGGCTTTTTTGAAAGTCGGTTCAAACGTTGATAAGTATTGGTCACACCTTTCAAATCAGGGTTAGTACAAATTTAGAGATCTGCCTTCTTGACCTAATTTGAATTAAATAATGAAGGACCCAATAAATGCAATTTCCTCCATAATTCATTTGCCATTGGCTACTCAATTTCTAAACCACCTCGATTAATCAATTCCTTGCACCTGGACACAGTCCGTTGGAAGGCAAGGAGGTTTTGCAAGCATAGGTCTATTAAGAATCTTATAAAAGCTCAAAATATGTAATCGAGTCTGAAAGGTCATGCTGTCAACGATCTTTGATTCACTGGGTCCTTCTAGGTCCCCAGACTCAGGAATAGGCCTACTAATTCCTTTGATAATAGGCTACTTCTTAACGCATCAAAAATAATTTGACATAGCCTATAGGCTGGCTAATAGTTTTGCTTGATAACAATACAATTAATTGCGCTCTAAAAGCAATTTAACAGAAAAGGTGCTTCGGCTACATAACACCCATTTCGAAACATGACAAACCAAATTGGTTTATTTTAATTCTGGGTAAACTTGCTGTGTAGGCTAGTGGGTAATGCTAATGCTGACGTTACATTTTTCCTATCTTAGGCTACACAGCATGAAACGTGTTTTTCAGGTCTGTCAAGATTGGTCATGCAATCACTGCCCCTCTGGATCAAGCCAAAAGTTTATCTCCAATAATGTGTAGTGTGTAACAAACGATAACTTAGTTTGGATAGAGTGGCTGTTCCTTTGCTGTTGTCTTAATTTTAAAGTTTTTCAAACGCCCTCTTAGCGACACGTTTGCCTCTTCGCATTGACGGCACCTGTGAAGCTATGACATTTTGTGGTTTGGTATGCCGGTGGAGAATGAAAGGCTTGTTGATGGTCCTTCAGGAAGACAAGATGTTTTTACAGCACGGGACAAACTGGCTCTCTCACATTCCTACCCTGCCCAGGGAAACTAACAACCTGTGCCTCACACCCCATGGTCTTCGCACTGTGATTAATCTCTGCAGATTTACCTACACGTTTGACACGTAGTTCAAACATATATATTTTTAGCAGAGACATATAACGTTAACTTTCTAAATGGAAATCTACAAATAATTCGAGAACCAATATGGTGATTCTTTCAACGCTGAGAAAATGGGTGAAAAGTGTTTTCCAAATCCCAAACACACAAACTTGCCCCACTAAAGCGTTAAAAACACGACCATTGCGAAACACGTTCACGCCAATTTGACCTATCGATAGAATTATATTACACTGCCCCCTTTTGGACATTATGAGGAATGATATCAATGTTTTCAGTCTCATCGTTTATGTGTTGCCTCATGTGGTCTGGCAGTGGAGGAGTACCACTCCGCATGATCTAAGTAACTAAAACACCATTGCATTTTTATGTAATAATATATTGATTATAGATACGTTTATAGATTCATAGATAAGTATTTGCATAAATGTAGATTTGGTCAAGTTGCTCCAAGTTTTGTGGCATTTAGAAACAATTTAAAGAGTTTAGTCAGTCTTTAAAGCTGTCGGAAAATAAGATGAATTGAAACTCAGTCTTGAAATGTATTTGAATATTTGTACTTGAGTTTGATGTACTTGTTTATTTTTTCTTTGTTTTTCTGAGAATACTGATTGGTTTGTTATTTGAATATTGTTAAGTAATAATACAATAATAAAAGAAACGTTCTCCCTCTAAATCTAATCTGGTTCATCAAAAGTATTAATTATGTTCTCCTAGTATTCTATTCTACTCAAATTGCTATTTTGGTGATAAAAAAAAAGAAACCAAGGTAACACTTTATAATACGCTTTTTGGCATTTACAAAGTGTTAACTAATAGTTAGTTAATCCTTTATAAAACATTTTGAAACATTAACAATACATTATTAAATAGTTAATAAGATTATTATTAAACACTATGTTGATCATTAATAAACACTGTTAAAAAATTATGTATTTTATTCATAATACAATTCATAAGGTGTTTGATAACTGCATTATCATACTTTATAGACAGCTTGTTAATATAGTTGCAAACCAGTAGTTTAAAAGGTGTTAATGGTACATGAGCTGGTATAGAAAGCATTAGCAAATGGTGAACAAACCATTTACATTTATAAAGCATGAGTAAATAACTAACAACATATTTACTTATGTCTTTAATTAATGTATGCCAAGTCAAATACAGGATGTACACTATGCTTTGCAGATATCTTAACAACTATTTTATAAAGACTTACTAATGATGCAACTTCTGATTAGTAATGGAAGTTATAAAGCATTTACTAACTGTTAGTTAAGGCTTTTGCGTGACCTAATCTAAAGTGTGAACTATTTATCAAACACCTTATGAATTGTATTATGAATAAAATCTATAATATTTAACAGTGTTTATTAATGATCAACATAGTGTTTAATAATAAGATTATTAACTATTTAATAATGTATTGTTAATGTTTCAAAATGTTTTATAAAGAATTAACTATTAGTTGACACTTAGTAAATGCTAAAGTGTTACCGAAACCAACTGAAACAGGACGTGCTATTTTAAACGTGTTAGTTCCTCTCAAGAATGCTTTTTCACCCTTTGAGGTTATAATATACACAGTCAACCGGTTCCACAGAAAGATACCAGCTTTCTCTCTTCGTACCTAGACACTTATTCGACCCACATTAAAAACGCAGGACGGAGCGTTGTGAGTTAGAACCGTATTCTCTCAATGTTTGCTTTCGTGTATTGACGCGGGTTTGTTTGACTCAAACACAATATAAACCCCTCAGGACCAACGACAAGTGACTGTTGCGCTCAGACGTGGGGGTGCAAGTCCCACCCACGCGACCTTCCCGTAAACATGCAGAACGTAACCTGTGATGTCACACGAACACTCAGATGCCCTTGTTTGCTCTGAAAACAAAAATAAATTGAGCATGACACCGCAACACCAAGTATTTCAGTCCCACTTCGTCTACTGCCATTTCAACAACCTTGACAGAATACTCTTCTTTTTTGTAAATACAGCTGAACAAAATACCCAACATCAAAATGTTGGGGGCTTTTATGATGATGATTTCTCAACTACGACTTCCTTCCTGACGCTTCGCATAGATGAGGATGTATTTCGAGATCACAGCACCGAGGTGAGATGTATGTTGTAACTGTGTGGTCATTCAGCATCGTTCTCGCTTGAGGTAGGGTCACGGTCGTCGATGGTAACGATGGTGAGGTGTGTCGACGTAGATCTGCTCGCCAGGGTCCTTCCTCCCCTGTTGCTGCTGGAGTGCGTTCTTGGTATCCTTGGTAACAGCCTGGCCCTCTGGATCTTCTGCTTCCACCTGAAGCCCTGGAAAAGCAGCACCGTGTTCCTGTTCAACCTGGCGCTGGCTGACTTCCTGCTCAACACGGGACTGCCGGCCCGAGTCAGTTACTACCTGTTAGGGATGGACTGGAGGTTTGGAGACGCTTCCTGTACCATCTCTCTCTTCATGTTTGCTCTGAACCGTAGAGGGAGTATTCTGTTCTTGATGGCCATCGCTGTGGACCGTTACGTCCGCGTGGTTCATCCTCACCACCCCCTGAACTCCATGTCCCTTTTAAAAGCCTCGTGCCTTTCAGTCGGGCTCTGGATACTCAACGCGTCCTCCAACGCACACCTGCTTACCCGCTCCCACTACTTCCAGACGGAAAACTCCACGCAGTACAGGTGCGAGAGTTTCACCCACAACGACGAGCTGAACAGATCCATGTTCATCCTGGAGTTCCTGCTGTCTCTAGGGATTATCCTGTTCTGCTCCCAGAGGATTTCGGGCAAACTGCGGGCCAGGCAGCTGGACAAGACGTCTCGCATCTGCAGGGTGCAGAGGAGTCTCTGGGTGGTGACCGTCATGTTCATCATCTGCTTCCTCCCGAGCAACATCACCCGGTTCCTAATCTGGGCCAGAAACGCTTTCGCTGCCGAAGAGGGAGACTGCGACAGCCGCAAACCTCTGGAGACGGCCTTCTACATCACCATCTGCCTCACCTACCTCAACAGCATGCTGGACCCGGTCGTTTATTACTTCATAAACCCGTCGTTCAAGAGAATCTACAGAACGCTCCTGAAATACAGCCTGGAGAAGATCAGGGGAGACAAGAAAGATGAACGGGCCGCCCCAGCGCTGTCTGTTCAGGATAACCCCAATAAGGACCAACTGACTACTTCAGAGTAATATTTGAAAAACCCTGTTTGAAAAGCTACAGATTCTCTGTTAAATTGCTTGCAAAAAATGCTATGCTTTTATTTTTATCATTATAAACATGCACAGTATCTTCAGCGCTATGTACAGAAAACTGGCTAGATTGTCCCAACTCACTCCCATTTATTGTCCCTATTTCATACTTAAAATAGAACAAGTTCACGATTAAAAAGAAGAAATAAATGTTTTAATAACATGCAAACGTATTTATTTGTGTGTGTATTAACATTATGATAGATAATGGAAGTGTAAATATAAATATAAGACTGGTCTCTGGATTCTTTATGCCAAAGCCCCGTTCTCCATGTTGAGCAACTCCTGCAAAACAAACAAAAAAAGATATATATAAAAAATGTATATACAAACCCAACAGGTTTCGTTCTACGAACACCGACCATGTTCCTGTGATTTGGCAGTTGGGAGTTACCTTCAGGGCCCCGGCCTCCGAGCCATTGACATCCTCCAGTTTCCCAGCTTTCCTCTCCCAGAACTTCAGGTACTCGCGAGCGAGGCAGTTCGCTTCCTCTTGACTGACCCATGAACAACATATAATCACTGCTTCATCACCAACAATTGGTCCAATGATTTCTTACCCCCCCACACAGGCTACCATTGTCCCAACTAATGTACACACATTCACAGTCTTTGTTCGTTCCTTATAGCGAGTGACATGCTGCATTTAGAAGTTCCCTTTTACGATAGGCACTCCCTCAACATCAAACCACCACTACTGCAGTGTTGTACACAGTAGAAAACTTTCCATACCAGTTCTGGCTGAGCAGGTAATCCAGCAGACTCTTCACCTGTGGCAGGAGTCCACTAGAGACCATCATCTGTTTCAGACGACTGAAGTGCTTGGTCTTCCACACCTCCTGAAACTGCCCGTTCTGGCAGAGGAAAGTCAACACCGTCTCTCTTACCTGTGGGTGGAGAGAAAGGGAGATTCAACGTCTCGTGGATGGAAGACGCAGGGTAAAGAGGGAGTGTGTGGTCGCACGGGGGGGGGGGGGCACCGGTCTCTCGCTCGCCCATCCAGACCCGGTGGGTGAGGGGGAGGCAAGCTCACCATGGAGGGAACTCCAGCCAGCTCCCCTGTGGTCATGAGATCATCCACCTGCTCCAGGAGGGAGATGGGGTCACAGGCTGACAGCAGGCCCTGCAAGCAAGCACACACACCCACACACGTCAGTACCTTTCAACAGGGAAAGGCCACTGAGTCACATGTAACTAAAATATCTAAATCGCTTGTATAAAAAGCTACCTAGTAGCCGAAGGCTGTTAATATTCAGCAACCCCATATAACAGCCAGCTAACATCCAGTACTACAGCTTGTGTAACCCGGTCACCTGACCCAGTCACATGACCCGGTCACCTGACCTGGATCTGAAGCTCCTTTCTCTTGGTGCAGGGGATGAGCAGGAGAGCACCCAGAGCGAAGGCTGGCAGGCTGAACTGGGCGAAGCGGTTAGCGATGCCTATGAGGTCTAGGCTTAACAGAAATGGGCACCTAGGGGGTGAGGGTAGGGGGTGAGGGTAGGGGCAAAAGACACAGGTATGCAGTAAAAAAAAAAAAAGTTAGACTGTAGAAACTTCCTTCAAGTTTCTGATTTGAAAACTGTGGCGTGGCCCTCAGCAGGGTGGGGTGGGAGGGAGGGAGGGAGAGGGGTAGTTTTGCTGCCCCCCCCTGCAGCAGGGTGGCAGCTTCTACTCACTTCAGGAGGAGGAGGAAGGTCCGGTACATGGTGCCCTGCTGCTCTGGGCTGAGGGGGAGGGAGGCTGTGAGGAGAACACAACCTTCATCATCACCACCACATCATCATCATCACCACCTTCATCCCCACCACATCATCATCCCCACATCATCACCACCACCTTCATCATCATCACCACACACCAGGAGAACAGCAGGTTCCACACAATTTCCCTCCCACAATATCCATACATTGAAGGGATAAAAATATGTAAAAAAATAAAAATGAATCATAATCTTACTCTATACCAAAAACTTGAGGTTGAAAGGTTGTACTTAGATTCTATTTATTTATTCTTATATTAAAAATCTATTTATAAATATGATTTTAAATATTAATATATCTTCTTAAAAGTCCACAGAGTGAAGAGTGGATGTGTAGTGAGCTTGTACTGACTACCTGACACGAAGGGAGCCAGAATCATGCTCCTCCACGTCCTGGAGAAGCTGGACACCTGGTGAAGAAAACACACGTCACACCAGGGAACTCACACACACAGCAGGTACAAGTACACACTATTAATATTAGAATCTATTGTGTAATACTACACCCCCCCCCCCCCCCACACACACACACAGTACTGTGCAAAAGTCTTACGCACCCAAAAATACAAAATAAAAGTAAAAAAAAAATACTAAGACTTGCACAGTACTTATCTGTCTATATCTCTCTATCTTTGGTCTTCCTGCTCCATGCAAAGAAAATGTAAATATACCTGCCACAGCGATGGGACTGCCCCCAGGGCCTCCAGCACCTTCTGGAGGTGGCTAATCTGAGAGGGAACAGGAATAAACCAGTCCATCATGCCGACATGAACACACGCATCATGATTCTCTATTTACATTTACATTCAGTCATTTAGCAGACGCTCTTATCCAGAGCGACTTACAGTAAGTACAGGGACATTCTCCCCGAGGCAAGTAGGGTGAAGTGCCTTGCCCAAGGACACAACGTCATTAGGGACAGCCGGGAAACGAACCGGCGACCTTCTGATTACTAGCCCGATTCTCTAACCGCTCAGCCACCTGACTCCCGTTATTTAGCAACAACAACAGCGACAACAGGGGCCTGTTCGGTAAACTCGCTTTACCGAACAGGCCAGACTTACGGCGGGCATAAGCCTGGCTTATTCTGTAAACTCGCTTCATGGAACAGGCCCCTGGCTGGTGTGTGTATGACTGTGTGTGTGTATGAGTGTGTGTGTATGACTGTGTGTGTATGAGTGTGTGTGTGTTCCTCCGCTCACCATGTTGAAGCCCAGCAGCTTCTGCAGCACTCCGTTCCACAGCTGGGGGTCATACACCTGGTACTCCAGACTCAGGTCTGCCACCAGGCGCACAGCCTGCCAACACACAACCTCACGTCAACCTACCGAGCCTCGGCCGAAGATTGGCTCACTGATAGGAACTCATTTGTAAACCTCTTTAGCTAACTGGCAGATAAAAACATATATTAGGACCTCGGTCAATCTCTAACTGGCTATTAATAAGGAAATGTCATGCAGAGGTTTGACGATGGAGTTTCAACAAGTGCATCCTGACGAGAAGCCATGTATGCAGCGTGGACCTGTGGCTCGTGGCTGTGGTTGTTCCACAGCCCCTTGACCATGCCCTCCTTGGGGCTGCTGAGGAAGGACTTGAGGGTGTAGGGGATGTTTAGGGTCTCCAGCTGGGACAGGTAGATGTAACACTTCAGGTAGGACCTGGGGGACGACACACAGAGGCAACACATGAGCAGCTCACGCACAACTGCTCACATCGTTCTCCTCACCAGCCATCTGTTTTTTTTATAATATTACTTTAATACTAATAAAAACATGTTTGTATGTGTTTAACGTCCTTACAATCCTGATCTCTAGTCTCTGTGAGGCCTAGTTCTGGGAAATAAAAACATGTTTGTATGTATTTAGCATCCTTACAATCCTGATCTCTAGTCTCTGTGAGGCCTAGTTCTGGGAAATAAAAACATGTTTGTATGTATTTAGCATCCTTACAATCCTGATCTCTAGTTTCTGTGAGTCCTAGTTCAGGGAAATAAAAACACGTTTGTATGTGTTTAACGTCCTTGCGCCCGGCTGTCTCTGCAGTCCCAGAGAGGCCTCACCTGAGCTGGGCTCGTGGGATATGCAGCTGGGCCTCCAGGGGGGCGGGGGGGGCCAGGTGGAGCAGACACAGCAGGGCTCTGCTGCGGTGACAGAACGTCAGACGGGGCCCGGACTTGCTGAGGGGCTGGAGGGAGGGGAGAGACAGAGGGAGGGAGGGGGAGAGACAGAGGGAGGGAGGGGGAGAAGAGAGGGAGGGGAGAGACAGAGGGAGGGAGGGGGAGAAGAGAGGGAGGGGAGAGACAGAGGGAGGGGGGGAGAGGGAGGGGGAGAGGGAGAAGAGAGGGAGGGAAGAAGGGAGAGAGAGAGACAGAAAGAGGGAGGGGAGGGAGTGAGTGAAAGGGGGAGAGGGAGTAAGAGAGGGGAGAGAGAGAGGGAGGGAGAGAGAGAAGGAAGGAGAGAAGGGGGAGAGAGGGGAGACAGAAAGAGGGACAGAAAGAGGGAGGGAGGGGGAAGATCCCTTGGTAAGCACAGCATTTGGATAAAGAAGCATCGTCTAAATGAATAGAACTTGAGATGTCTTTTCCGTTTCCCCACAAGCCCCTGTTTTTGCAGTCCGTGACCTCTGGCGGCCTCTCGGGTCAAAAGGTCAACTCACCCACGTCTCAGCGGAGAGGATGGGGGCGAGGAGACAGACTGCCGTGTCCGTGGGGAAGATCTGCAGAAGGTACACCACCCTGACAAGACGACAGGTGGAGGGGTTAGGAGCGGACAGCAGGGATACATCACCACCGATGTCAACAGACCTTTCAAACATTCTCACCGATTATAAACAGCAGAGTGTGGGTTGGGTTAGCATAAGGGGTGAACAACATGTTGGCCTCCACCAATGTTCAAGCTAAACCTAAGCTGGTGTACAGCTGTCGGTGAGACACGAGCAAGATGGTTCAACTGGAACTTTGATCTCAAGCCACACACTAGCTGTGTTCATCCAGAGCTACACTTATTAAGAGGTGATATTCATGTAAGGAAACCGGGTACCTCATGAGGTCCACATCTTCCAGAATATCACTGACACAATCCTGAAGGTGGACCTCCTTCACAGAAATAGAAAACAAAACAGGGGAGGGTCAGAGGTGAAGTCGTTCAAAACACAAAAACAATCCACACCAGCACGAACCCTCGGCGTCTGGTGAGCAGTGCCTGCAGCCAGGCTGACCTTGGTGGCAGCGGGGCCCGTTTGGCAAATCCACTTCTCCAGCATCATGTTCCGGATCTTCAGAAGATCCACGCAGTTGATGGAAGCTATTTCTTTGCACACAACGTGAATGTCTGTTTGTGAAAAAAAACAAAACAAAAAAAAAAACTATTCAAGTCGGAGCACAGCAACGTCCAGTTTGAGTTTGAAATCTATACCCCAGCTTGAACACAGAAAAAATAAACACAGTACAGTACGCTACAGGTGTCTCCGGTGCTCACCGGGGTAGCTCTGTCCCGCGGTGCCCCTGAATCGCTCCTCCACGCTGGCGTGTTCGTACAGCGCGGCGATGAGCCTGGCTGGAGCCCCCAGCAGCTTGTGGTGTTCTGGGCTGCTCAGCTGGCCCGCCGCCAGGGCGTTCTCAGTGGCCGAGCGCTGGAACTGCAGCCTGAGCTTGGACTGGAGGGTCCCTGCCCGGCCCCGAGCAGAGTCCTGCTCACAGCACAGAGAGAGAGAGGGAGGGAGTGAGAGAGGATGGAGAGACAATGACAGAGAGACACAAAGAGAGAAAGAGACAGAAAGAGAGAGAGAGAAGGGAGAGACACCGACAGACAGAGAAACACAAAGAGAGAGACACCGACAGACAGAGAAACACAAAGAGAGAGACACCGACAGACAGAGAAACACAAAGAGAGAGACACCGACAGACAGAGAAACACAAAGAGAGAGACACCGACAGAGACACAAAGAAAAAGCCAGAGAGAGAGAGAGAGAGAGAGAGAGAGAGACTCAGGGGTGTGACCCATGTGTGAGCGAGGTGTGAGCCTGAGCCTGTGTCTCTGGCCAGCTGCTCACCTCCAGGTTGGGGCCTTTCAGCCAGGCGTCACAGAGGGCCAGGCAGAACTTCAACGCCTCAGTCTTCTCAACACCTACATACGGAGATAGATATACATAAACAAATAATACTCTACTAACAACCCAAAACAAGCATGGAAATGAGCAGTGATGTGGCGGTGTCCAATTGGCTAGCCCAAGAACAATTGGTGGGCATCTGTGAAGCCCTGCAACATTGCTTGTTAATTTTAAACATATAATATGTATCTGTATATTCTATATGATTAGAAACGTCTAATATGTGGGGGGTTCAGACCGGAGGGCAGCTCCAGGGCGATCTTTTGGGCTGTGGCCGCCGCCCACTCAGGGTTCTGGATGCAGCAGATGTACTGCTTGATGGTGTTGGCCACCTTCAGGACCTCCCTCCGGGGCACTGCCCTCGACCCCCTCCTGCTCTGCCCCAGCACCAGGGGCTTCATGGTCTTCTCAAACACGTGCTTCACAGCTGACATGTACAGCTTGTCCAGGCTCTCCTGGACGGGAGGGGGGGGGGGGGGGGGGGGGGGCAGGCATGGCAGGGTTCAGATCACCACAGATTTGGAAACAGTACATGTTTGAAAACGGGAGAAAGGGGAGGAGCAACGGGGTCCTGTGAGGCAGGTGGACTGGAGGAGAGGGGTGGACTGGAGGAGAGGGGTGGAATGGAGGAGAGGGGTGGACTGGTGTACCTTCATCAGCTTGCTGATGAGGAGCAGGGTAGGGAAGGTCTCCGCGTTGAGCTCAGGACCTGGAGAAAGAGGCAAATAAAGAGTCAGATAAATAGTCAGAAAGAGTCATGGAAAGAGAGACTCAAAGAGATGAGAGTCAAAGTGAGAGTCAGAGGTTTACACAGAAGAACGAAGGGGTCAGATGGCTGAGCGGTTAGGGAGTCGGGCTATTAATCAGAAGGTTGTTGGGTCGATTCCCGGCCGTGCCAAATGACGTTGTGTCCTTGGGCAAGGCACTTCACCCCTACTTGCCTCGGGGGGAATGTCCCTGTACTTACTGTAAGTCGCTCTGGATAAGAGCGTCTGCTAAATGACTAAATGTAAGAAAGAGTCATACGGGACAGAGGGGAAAAACGCCACCCAGCTGACCGCCTCTCACTCACTGATGATCTTCCAGTAGAGGTTGCTGGACTGGCTGAGCAGGTGGAAGGGCAGCCTGGTCTGGGCCAGCGGGCTGGGCTCCAGCCCCTTCTCCAGCAGGTAGGAGCTCTCCGTGTCCGTGGGGGGAGAGATGCGCTTGTACGACTTCAGGTGCTGGAGGAGCGCCAGGGACTGGAGAGCGAGGAGAGGAGAGGGAGGAGAGGGAGGAGAGGGAGGAGAGCGAGGAGAGCGAGGTCGTACGCTGGTCTGGGACTTGTTTTCAGGGGAATCGCACGGTGGTTAGAGCGTCTGACAGCAGATTCCTAGATTCAAATCCCCCCCCAGGACTCTATATCTTTGGATACGTTTCTGCTACATAAATCCTTTATTATGACCCTGCGAGGCCAGTACATCACACACCCATATCAGAGAGCTGTACCTGATTGATGGAGATGCTGGTGATCTTCTCATCTGCGGTCTGGATGATCTGGAGCACAGCTTCGATCCTCTCGTAGCTGTAGGGGCTCAGCTGTGGGGAAGGCAGGGAGTCAGGTGGCTGAGCGGTTAGGGAATCGAGCTAGTAATCTGAAAGTTGCCAGTTCGATTCCCGGCCGTGCCAAATGACGTTGTGTCCTTGGGCAAGGCACTTCACCCTACTTGCCTCGGGGGGAATGTCCCTGTACTTACTGTAAGTCGCTCTGGATAAGAGCGTCTGCTAAATGACTAAATGTAAATGTAAGGCACACGCGGGGGGGGTTTGTTTACTGGGACAAACTGGGCATGTTCTGGCTGGATACTGTACTGCTGGCAGGACTCTGACCTTCAGCATGGCAGCGCTGAGGCTGATGACCAGGTCGCTGGTGCTGCGCAACATGGGGATGACCTCCAGAGCCCTCTCCAGGGCGTCGGCCTGGCCCAGGGCCTGCTGCTCTCCCTGGGCCAGCCCAGCGTCACCCTCCCCCTCCTCCTCCTGGAGCAGCAGGGTGGTGATGTACTGATTGATCACTCCGTCCCGGTCCAGACCGAAGGTGCTGGGATCGGAGGAAACACACAAACACACCATACACAGTGGTGATAGTGTTACCAGTGGTAATAGCGTTTGCTGCTAGTTATGGATGATGTCAGATGTGATTCTGACCTGCAGTAATGGAGGATGATGTCAGGGGTGATGTTCTGGTTCTTCACCAGCGCTGGGATGAGGTTGCTCTTCATCTCTGGACCCTGACGGAACACCGGCTGGATGGAGATCTGGAGGAGAGGAGGCTGGTTTGAAGCCAGTTCACGCTGCCCAAACTACACCAACAAACGGCAACAACAACAACAGCTGCTGGGTTGTGTTGGTTTGAGGTGCCTGTTGGTGTTTGTCGGGGCAGTTTGAAAATGACAGTTATCTTTCCAAACATTCTAACCCCAACAGCCAACAGTAGAAGGTTTGGTGCTTGTTGGACATCTTTGGGGCATTGAGAACAGTCCTCCACACACGACTCAACTCCTATAAGAACCTTTCTTGGTCAAAACACCAGAGAATCTGTCGACAGTCAAGCCAGGAGACCAAGATAAATACCAGACAAAGGTCAAAGGTAAAGCTTCCACTGACCCCTAGTTTGCCCAGCTTGATCCCCCACTCTGCGTCTGTGATGACGGAGAGGAACCTGGCCTGCTGCTCCTCCTCTCTGTACAGGCCGCTGAGGTGAGCTC